>NC_067284.1:5379061-5679061 GCF_020740795.1 Apus apus
TGACCCCTCTGGCAGGCAGCTCAAGCTAATGGGGTAACAGACTTCTGTGTAGTCTCATGGCGTGCTGAGTTTTTGATGGATCATAATTGTTATATGACTTTTAGGGTTCAAGAGTGGGATCCCACCAAAGCTTTCTTTAGATGTAATGGAGAAAAATTGGCTTTTTGAAAAAAGACCTTTTTTAAGTTTCAGATCTCTGGTTTAGGATGAGAAGACCTACATCTAAGTATGTTCCTTACTTTTACTCAAAGGGATCCTTTAGAGTGACTAGCTCTGTGTTATGGACATCCACATTTTGTAAGATGTCATCCATCCAAAAGGATTACAAGCCCCAGACAGACAAAGTCTTCACAGTTTTTTGATCATAGATATATTGTATTCTTTAGTAATAATTCAAAGGAGAACAGGAGAACCTGCCATGAGTGGTCATTAGCTCACTTCTGATCATTATATACCTTTTTTCCTTCACAGAGCTATGATTTTAAAATGAAAATAAATGTATTAATAAAAGAGGAAAAAAGTTAAAAATTGTACTAAAATTAGTATCTTACTAATACCTTATCTTAGGGGCTATCATAGACGAAAAGTAGAACATTACATGACAAAATTAAGGTGATTTATTATACCAACTTCTTTAATACTGTAGACAAAAAGAAAAAAAAAATGAGACCAGAATTTTGGGGGGCAAAGATAGAACTAAATGCAGTTACTAAATATTGCTTCATGTACATCCCACATTTATATGCACTTGAAGTTCCATCATCCTGATGCCTGTCTTTGAAGAACACTTCTTAGCTTCTGAAAATTAAAGGGAATATTAACTTCTGTAGCCATGAGAGGAGATAAGAAGGAAAGGAAAATGTTAGGGGGATAGAATTATAGAAAGGTTAAGGCTGGAAGGGACCTTAAAGATCAAGTTTCAACCTCTCTGCTATGAGTAGACACCTCATGCTAGACCAGGCTGCACAAAACCTCATCCATCCTGGCATTAAAAATTCCAGGGATGAAGCATCCACAACTTCCCTGGATAATGTGTTCCAGTGTCTCACCACCCTCATACTAAAGAATGTCTTCCTGATGTCTCACCTAAATCTCCCCTCATCCAGTGTTAATCCATTCCCCCTCATCCTCTCACTACAAGTCCTTGCAAGAAGCCCCTCCCCACCTTTCCTGTAGCCCCTTCAGGCACTGGAAGATGCTCTAAGGTCTCCCTGGAGCCTTCTCTTCTCCAGGCTGAGCAGCCCCAACTCTCCCAGCCTGTCTCCAGAGAAGAGCTGCTCCAGCCCTTGGATCATTGTCATGGCCTTTATCTGGACCCTTTCCAGCAGGTCCATGCCTTTTCTTTGCTGAGGGCTTCAGAGCTGTCCACAGTATTCCAGGATGTTCTATTAAATAAAGTACAGTGCTGTATACTGTGCATAGTAATGGAAGTGTGAATAAGGAATGTGAGTAAGGTGTATTCAGTCATGTTCTAATATTGTGAAACTTTTGTAAACAAGGCTAAGTTATTACAATTTTCTTGCTATTTATAATCTTCAGAAAAGAGAAACTCTGCAATATATTTGAAAAGGATTCAGGCAAATTAATACTTATCTCTTCTCCTAAAGCTGATAAGGGTTTGTATCCCTGCTTCAAACTATTAAGTATGTGTTTATGTCTGGGTAAGTTTTTCATAAACCTGCACAGTTTCTTTGAAAATTTCCTCCTGTAATGCCTTACCTGCTATCTAAAAAATATTCTCACAAGCCTCTAAGACAATTAGTTGATGGTTAAACTTGATGATCTCTAAGGTCTTTTCCAACCAAGGTAATTCTGTGGTTCTCTGTGATTCTTTAATTATTAGATCATTTAAGTGACCTTTTATATGGATGATCTTTTCACTGTGACATTTGTTGTTACAGTGTGATGTCAATGGGCAGATGGAAAGTAAAATTAAGTGTCTGTGTATTTAATTTGACATGTGACACTTCAAGTATTTATCAGCACAGGCTTTGGTATGATATCCAATGCCATATAGTTTTTCATCGCTTCTCACTGTCTAGAAGTAATTTGCCTTTTAGGTATTACATATGGTTAAGTGTAATATTTCAAAAGGGAAAACTGAAAAAGTCTGAACTGAAAAAAAAATTTAATTACTTCTGAAAAGAAAGAGAAATGCTATTGTTTTAATTGATAGACAATAAACAATGTAACTTTAAAAACTTCTGTCTTAGAAATTGGGTAATTGGACACACTGCTTTCTACTTTTTTGGGGCATTTACTGGGATACAAACTCTTTATGGACTTTGATTTTGTATTTGTGCTCTTCATTAACTCAAAAAAAAAAAAAAGTCTAACAATTTTAGACAGTTTGAGGAATGGTGATATATACTTTCAACCCTGGATACATGTTGGAAGTATGAAAACAATAAGATAAGTGAGAGAAAATGTCTTTCTAGTGTCTGGATTCTATTTTTGGTGCATTTTTGTCATTTTTTAGGCTTTTTTGCAGAATGTGGTGTGCTGGAAAATCCTTTCTCAAATGTTGCCAAATCTAGAATGCTTAACATGTACCCCAGTATATAACATTTGAGACTCATCTTGAAAAATCCATGGATTTTAAAGAAACCTTCTTAAAGGAATGGAATTTTGAAATATACCTAAAACAAGATGAGTGTAATAAAAATCTATTGAACTCTATGGTTCCTCTGTAGCCATCTATATTGTATGCAGGAGCTGAAGAAACATAGTTGTGTGTTAGCAGCAAGGTTTTTATTCTAGCTTTTTGTGTAGAAAGGATAAGAAGTGCTCTTATTTGATCTATGACTTTGATCCATTTTTGTGCTTGTTTTCTCTGTGAGATTTCTAGATTTCCTCATTTTTTAATGTCCTTCTCTCCAGATTGTTACTCATTCTGCTATTTGCCATCTTCTTTTTAACTTCCACATCCAATCAGACCAACAGTAAACTGTCTTGGATGCTTTCAGGCTGATCCATGACAATGCAATGAGTTTCTTTCACCCATTCTGTAGGAAAAGCTTTACTCAGGGACAACTATCCAAATTGTGAATGACATAAAATACAGGTCCCTCATGACATCCCAAATTATCTCTTGTTAAATAATTAGCTGACTAAGCAACACTTGTCACCACCATTTTTCAGTAAAGCCAGGATCCTTAACTAAATTCACTGAGCAGTTTTTGTGGGTAAATAGAGAATACAGCAGATGATAGTGAAGTGAAAAGAAATGTTGCTGCTATTTCAAGAGGAATTGCTATTGGTATATTTTCTTACATATTTTTGGAACAGCATTAGATATTTATATTTGTTTATCTGCTTAGCCCACTAACATCAGAGGAGCTATTCTACCAAGCTGTCTGATTCAGGAAGGAGCTAAACAATCTCGGCTTTTTGGGACATTAAGCTTGAACATTTAAAGGTTATATTGATTCAAGAATAGAATTCAGTTACCTGTATTGCCTATGAGAATATTTCTTCTCTTTGGAAGTAAAAGAGAATACACAAATTAAGACATACAGGGAATAATCCAATAAATCCATTAAACTGGCAGTAACATAATTTCCAGTAACACATGGACATATGATAAAACATCACATTAACAGTCCCGTAGATGCAAAAAAATATAAAAGCACAGATTATTTGTATAAAGAAACTTGGCTTTCAGCTGTAATGACTGAATGTCCTTGATCATGTTACATTTTATAGTTTTGTGTAGAATAATTTGGTGATGCCTGTGATTCTTAGGCAATTCATTTGGTTCTTACATCCTGAGCATTGTTTCTCTTGCTGCTTTGTCCTTTCTGTGTTAGTGCCAAGCACTGATCTATTGCCATTGCCTTAGCATTCTCTCCAGTTGTCTTCCCTAATGTTATCTTCTTGTTCTCCAGATCTTCCTTCATACTACAACCCTATTTCCTGACACTTTAACTCCCACCCTACCCACATATCACTACATGTTCATGTGTCTTAAGAGAGGACATGTAATGTTTTATTCTTGGTTACTAATTCCTCTCTTCCTCTCTTCTTGCTTCTTTACACACTTGACAAAGTTACTAACAACATGCTAACAGCACCAAAATTCAGCTGGCTTTGAAATAAGGGAGAAGACACTAGTCTTTAAACAGGACAATTGGGGAAATCTATATTTTAATAGCCAAGGAATTGCCATTAAGTCTATTAAGTTTCTCTCTTCTGTCAACCACAAGTACCTAGCTTCAGCTGTAAGTTGTAAAGCCTGAGCCTGGTGGGCTCCATATGAGGGACAAATGGAGAACTTTTTGGCTTAGATTTCTGGCAGAAAAACTAACTGCAGGGGGAAAAAAGAAGAAAAAAAAAATCACAACACAACAAAACAAACAAAAACATTAAGACAAAATACAAGTGCTATCCTTTACAGTTTATGCAGAAAACTCCTTGAAAATCTTGATGTGCAGTGGTAAAATGACTTTTGAATTCCAAGGTTACCTGCAGAAAACATTAAGTGAACTTTAAAAGGCGTGTGAGAAACAATATCAACATATTTTGATTGCTGTGGGTGTCTCTACAGTTATATATTTGTTTGCTATCTTGTTTGGATCAGGTACATACTTAAATGAACGTTCTACTTGTCCCTGTGTGCTACAATTTGGTTCATGCTGCCAAGCCATCTTGGTGAGTGCAAAGCAATTTATTTCAGATTAAACTAAACTGGAAGATGAATTCCAGGGACACATGTAAAGCACTGAACTTCTAATGACCATTCAGTCTACTAAAACATAAATCCTTTTTATTTTATTTTATTTTTTTTTTTACTTTTGTCTAGATCTGTTGTGATTTGGTTTGTTGGCTGTTTGAGTTTTTTAAATTATTATTATTATTGTTGTTGTTGTTGTTGTTGTTTTTGAGGTTAGGTGGATGTGGCCACTACCTTAATTAGAAAGGAATCAGCTTCTATAATTCTGACTAAGTCATTGTGCATCTATTTTTCACTATAGTTTGGATGAAGGTGCACATTTAAAACATGGGGTTACAGGTTCAGGTAAGAAGGTCCTACTTACCCAGACATAAAGACTTACAGTACATGAGCCAGAGGGTGAAAACACAGTATTATCAATGCAGTTCTAAAGACCAACAGGTATCCCATGGCAAAGAAAAAAGACCATTCCAAGTCATAAAGTACATCAGTGGAAGCATAGAATCTGATTTTCCTGGCTTTCAACCAATGCTATTTTTTTCCAGTCTGTTATATTTGTTTCTTCTGCATGTCTCTCAGATCATAAAGATATTACTTAAATGTCATTTTTTGGTCACTTAGCTCAAAAACACAAATAGATTTTCAATAACAACTTGAGATACTATATCAACTAGACAGTTTCCACACATGGAAAACTGGCCAAAAGTTCTTGTCAGCATGCTGTAGAGTGTAAGACTCAGAATAAGAGTTTAAATAATGTTGAAGAAATGTGATTTAGGTCACATATTGAACTGTTCTGTTTCTTGCACATTAGAAAAAATCAACAAAGGTTTGAATCATATGCTCAATATCAGTCCTGCTTTTAAAATTGACCTTTTTATATTGCTTATGCCAACCAAACACAGGAAACTCCTCAGCTGTGACGATGACTTTAATTTTTTTAACTTTTATTCGGTACATTAAAAAAATGTAAATATGGAAGACTTGGATGGCTTAAACATAAAATATTTGCTTTGTTTCAATATTGCATTTTTTAAAGGTTGCTTAGAACAAATATTTATTTGTTAAGAATACCTTTTCTTTCCCACCTTTGCACAAATTTATTTAGAATTCAGATATGTTTTATTCTATTGACTTTATTCTACCATAAATCTCTTCACCTTAAATAAATAAAACATTGAAAGAATGCAAACGTTATAAGCACAGCACTGAAAGAAAAGAACTGCTGGGTTCCAGTCTGATTGCTCACCTTAGTGTTCCTGAGAAGCCTCCTGAAATCAGATTTTCAAGTGTTTAGGCACCAAAACATGCTCTTGCTGTCAAGAACAATTTTCACGGTGATTTAGGAATTTTAATTTCTTTCAGATTGGTTTGAGATATCTATCTTAGGTGCTTTTGTAAATACCACTAAGATAGGGGTAGAGGACAGAGCATTTGTTCCAGAGCTATTGTACGTTGGGGCTATTTCAGGAATCTGAACTAAGCACAATTCTGGAGACTAAGGTAGCAGCTTTAGGCCTGCTGGGGCAGAGATGGTACCATCCATCCAAATAACCAGTGGGCACCTCAGCTGTAGGTGGTAGCAGACAGAGCAGAAGTTCTGTCTGGCAAGTAAATAAAGTCTTTTAAATTGCTGATAACTGTGGACTATTATGCTAGGCTAGGAAATTCAGTGACAAAGGCATAGATCCTGCATCATCTCAGCTCAGTTTTATGTGCCTAAATGCACTGGAAAATACATGCTTTCATCTCAAATACCCTAATGCAACAGTTTACAAATGCACATAGTAAACTGTAACTCTTGGAACGACTTTGAGCACATTTATTCAAAAGTTCTGGCTAATTTTCTTCCTGTGTGAGGTGTGAGTGTGTGTGTCAGAGAGCAGCTATCTTGCACGGTGCTGTTAATGAGTGTTTGTTGAAGCTGCTGAAGTTTACATACAACAGGAAGGTTTTTGAGAGAGAAGTGCTTTCCTTGAATGAAGAGCTCGTGTGTGCGTATGTGTGCGTGTATTTCCATCTTCAATGGTGAATATATTTTATTTATATACTTATGAAAACATCTATACATATATGTATTTGTGCACACGCATATGAACTCTACATAGCAATATGCATCTGTAAACACTAATTCAGAAAGTATGTAGGAAGAAATTACTTTGCCCAAAGATTGAAAGTAAAACATTGCATTAATGTTCCTAGAGTTGCTTCTGGTAGTCAATTTGCATTCGTGTGAGAGCATGATGCTGATGGCAAAAATACCGCATAACACTCACTAGCACTACATGTTTTCAAATACTTATTTAAAAGGTCAGGATGTTATAATTGCATAGGAGCAAGTTTATTTTGATTAGCAGTAGTAGGAAGATTACTTCCTTTGGTGTTAAAACAGAGCAGCACAAGTTATACAAGCTTTTTAAGATAGGTATGTCTGAACTCCCTCTGTCATAAAAACATTGCAATTAAGTAGAGTGGGTGTAAAATGTCTTAAGTATTCAGGCAGATGATGGCATGTGAGCTCTTTCACAGAAAGCACTTAATAATCTTTATTAATGCCTCATTTGTTAACCTTAGTTATGGATAAATCTTTAGATGAATGTTGTGCATTATGCATGCACTCATTTCATGCTTATGCTGCTACAGAATCTCACAGTGTAAAACAAATCTGCATTTTACTTGCTGGGCAGAAAATCTGATGAATCAAAGGAACACTCACACCTTTTATTCTGAGGTATTCTAAGAAGTCAACTTGACAGTATTTCCAATTGCAAAGAGAGAGATGTCCATAAGTGATGTATAGAACTCCCTGGGGCTTTCATTATACACTTTGTCTCCTGGCTTCAGGGGTAGAGGATCAAGCTTTAAGGGATCAAGTTTACATGAAGTTGTAGGTTGACTTCATGTCACAATCAAACTGGGGACTTGGTGGGAGAACATCCGAGCTTATTTCTGGGCCATATGCCCAGTGTGCAGAAGGTCAAGGGAGCGCAGAGTGGAGGAAAGACCCCGAGGGATATTTGTTACTTGATACTGTGTTACTTGATACTACATGAGAAGAAGGTCAGAATTGCATTTGTAGGTCTACATCCTGAGGAGCACTTCCAGATTCAGCAGTTCAGATCTATCTAAATACGGATTTGTTCTGTAGAAAGCATGAAACTCATCAGGTCCCTGATGCTCTGCATATCCAAGTTAGGCACTCCTGATTTCATAGACAGGCCACAGGAGAGGACAGAAGCCTGAAGAAGATATTACAGCAATGGGCACAGTGGCACAAGAGTGGCACAATGGGCACAGGAGCAAGCTAAAGCTGCTTCTCCACAATACATTTCCTCTCTATTATTTTATCAGACCATGGCTGCATTTCTAGATCTACTTTTGACCTGGTGATCATGGATACCTTTAACAGTGCTGGTGCAGTTGCATAGATTATTTGGGTACTGGCTAATTGAAAAAAGCTGTATTCCCAGAAGTAAAAATTTGAGTGAATGGAGAACTTAATTTATTAACTTAGGTAACAGCTTTGCTCTGTTCCTCTACAACTTCTGAAAAATAACAAAGATCTTCTGTGTACCTACCTATTCCCTGAAAAGACAAAAAGTCAGTTTTTTCCTATAACTTAATGCATTTAAAAGTCACTGTGAAGGAGTAGGTGATAGTAATGATTTGGTTCTACTTAACTGTGAAGCTAACACAGAAAAATCCCAGAATGAATTCTCTGTGTCCTGAAGAGTCCATTATTTTACCTATAAACATGGAAAAGTATATTTCAGCCTGGATACTTAAAAAAATACATTGCCAAAAAAACCCAACAAACCTTACATTTTTAATTAAAAATTTCACATTTTAGGAGGTAAATTTATTTATTTTTTTAAAAAAAGCTTAAATTTAGGATTTTTTTCTAACAGTATGTCTTTTGTAAATATTTTAATTAATATGTAAAACAAATATTTAAATATTCAAATAAACTATTCAATAAAACAGTAAATTATTACATTCATTTGAGATGTGTTAATGGCTGCCTGATTTTAAGACTATGAAAGTATTGCAGAAAAAAAACTGGTTTGATTTAATTAAAAAAAAACAAACACACAAAACAAAACAAACATAAGAGCCAAGCAATTAATATGTAATCCCAGGTTTTGCCAAATTTCTAGTCATATCCATTTTTGTGGTTACAATTTCTATGCTATTTCACTAATAAAGAATTCATAAATACATTTTTCCAGTGTTTGTAATCTGCTGTGTGTGTAGTTTTCCCATTTTTCTCTCCTGCCACCAGAATATTAATAAGACTCAAGAATATCATTTTCCAGTAAAACATTTTTTGAAACATTGTAATGTGGTTTCCTGGGAAGATAATGCTGAAATAAACTGATATGTTTTGCATATCAATTCTCTCAGCCACTGTGAGTGTGATTCAGGTCCTGTGAACTCCGTCGAGCACACAGTTCAAAAAATCTGCCTGAATCCCTGACTTACATGGCTCTACTATTTTAAGACATTACATTGGAACAGGGTTTATCTTGTACAGGCTTCCAAATAAAGCTGGGGTGAGTAACCTAGACTGTGAAACCATATTGCTTCTGGCATGTCTTCAGTTAAGAACAGGTGGTAAAGGAATAGAGTATTGCCTACATGAAAAAAAATATAATTTTCAAATGTTTGGTTCCTGCTGACCTAGCTAAGATCTAGCACCACATTGGCAAGTATTCTTCCAACTATAACATATTGTCTATTTCCTTCCACTTTCCTTCTAAAGGTTTTTCTGATATACATAAAATAATTTTCTGATTCCAAAGTCCATCCCTTTTCTTCCTACCTCAACTAATACTAGTACTGAACAGTCTTCTTCTTATATGGAGATGGTAACATGGTTTAAATATGTAGCACTTTGGGATAATATGGCTCAAAGAACTTTATAAACCTTTCATTTATTTTCTCTATTTTAGTATGGAGCACAGTGACACTGAAAGTAGTCAAGTAACTTTTTATAAAGACCTGACCCAAATTTAAGGAATTAACAATTCATTGTGTTTTTAATGAGATACTTTACAATAGCAGATAAGAATAGATCTTCATTCTCATGACTCAGTCTCATCAGCAGAAAGCAGCTGCTACACCACAGCACTGACAGCAAGTGCCAGAATTCACTAGCCCTTAAAAACATGAATGTTATGGTCTGGCAATAGTGTGGAAACCATCATCAGGTTTTCTGCAGTGACCCCAGAGGGTTGTCTTTAAATAGTCTTTTGCTCACATTTGTCATGAAAGCCAAGGAACCAAAGGCAAAACCCCAGACAGTGCTTTGAAACCATACCTTTACAGTTCTGACAGCCTCAACTCTCTTACAAAGAGCGATCAATTGTGAGAATTTTAAATCTAAAAAAACCAAACCTATCAATGTCTTTTAATTTTAAGCTTCTTTTTGGTACATAACTGCTTCATTGTAGTCCAGACTGGTAGCAACAGATGAACCAAAAGGTCTGTCTGGTGGGCTGCATTTTTTTTTTTAGCTTATCTTTGCAGTGAGAAAATACTTTGTGCTTGAGACCTTCTGGTCTAGAAGACTAGATGCTGCTCTTGGGAACTGGAGAGAGAACCGTGTGGCACTAGTTTGATCCAGTTTCTTTCATTGCCACCTTTCACAGACTATATCAGGCAACAGTTAAGTGAGTACACCAAAATGCTAAGGTGAGCTATAATTACCTGACACTTAAACATCAAAAGAATATATTTCTGTGTGGTTTACTCAAAGCAGGGAAAAAAAGTGATAGTAGATTTAGAAGTTTTCCCTGTGCCTTTCTGTATTTATTTATGAGAAACAGGCCATTGTCTATGTTCTGGGGATCAAATTTAAACAGAGTTTAAAAGGTAGTATTGTAAAACTCAACTTTTATGCAACACTAGTATCCCAAAAGTGACATTTAGAAACTGGGTGGGTGGCTAGAACTCATTAGAATCCATGGGGTGGACTCTAGGGTCCTACAAAGAGTTGCCTACGCAGCAAGTTATAAATTAGGACCTACCTTGTTATTACAATCTGAAAAGATGTCTGCAACTACATTAGAACAAGGAAGTAAGAATCTTCCCTGTGGCTTATTCTTTCCTTTGTTGGTTCATTGCCACATTATTGCTGTCTAGAGAGTGTATTATCAACTGTTCAGAGACTGGAACAGGCTGCCCAGAGAGGTTGTGGAGTCTCCTTCGCTGGAGACATTCAAAACCCGCCTGGATGCCTTCCTGTGTGATGTACTCTAGGTGACCCTGCTCTGGCAGGGGGGTTGGACTAGATGATCTTTCGAGGTCCCTTCCAACCCCTAGGATTCTATGATTCTATGATTCTATGATTCTATAATCTGGTGGTAAAACAGTTCTTAGAGGGTAAATGGGTTCAAGATGGTCTGTGTGTTTCGTCAAATATGATTTAATATAAAATAATCTTTAAGAACTGAGATTAAAGATGGTAATAAGCAGAAAAAGTACACGTCTCTCTTTTCTTCCCAATCCTGGACCCCTTTTTCAGCAGAGGAAGTACAGCAGAATGATCTGGTAGCTTCTACCCAGCCTCGCATTTACCCATGCATATAAGTAAAATGCATTGGCAAGATCTCTAGCCTATTCCTGTTTCATGCCTCATTCTCCTAATTAACATGATCAGTGACTCAAAACGGTTAGCCAAATGAAAAGTTTCAGTCTTTATAAAGAAGCTAGCTTTGCACTTGTGAGCTTTTTGTCATTAGTCTCTCAGCATGATTTGCCAATTCATAAAGTCTGACTGGACTTGGTCCACATACTACAAAGCTGGATTCAAATGTCACTGCAAGTACTAGTTGGGGATTCTCATTTTATCTGAGTTCAGAGCTGGCAGCACAGCTCTCCAGACATAGTCTTTAAAACAAAATATGCATAAGCTTTAACAGTCTTGGATATGTGTGGAGTCATACATTTGGTTCTGTAGACAAAAAATAGATTATAATAGTTTAATTTTTGATGTTTGAGGAGAGACTTATCTAGGTTGATGAGTAAGCTGAAAGCTGGAATCTGTCCCAATTAACAGGGCAGAGATGGCTTTGTCTGCTCCAAAGTATTTCCTTCATGGTCCTATTCAGACATAGATAAAATACTTTATTAGCATAACAGAAAAAAAAAAATAATAATTCCTACCTTCAATAAAATCAATCTACTCTCTATGTCTTGTATATATTGAAATCCTTTAGTGTCATATTTATGTCTATTCTATCTCCAGGGGATGCAAAAGAAGCCTTTTTCTTAAAGGAAAAAAAAAAGATAAGAGTAAAAAAAATGTTGATTGGCTTTGTTCTTTGCCTTTACTGCTTGATAAGAATCCACTAAAACGTAGGCAGAGACCCACAGCTGTAACAAAACCATACAGGTTTGATTTACATGTGTCCAAAACTGACCCCATGCTACATGTGAAAGCACTGACACTGATTTTCTGATAGAATCATATTTTCAAATCTTATTTTCTTGCTCAGACTTTATACAACAAGAATGTGTTTGCTTGTTTGGTTACATAAGCAGATGTTTTAATCAGCATAATGCTGATAATGATAATCCATCATTTCTGCAAGATACTGCAGCAAGTTTAGAAGCTAATAAGAAATAATAATAAAAACATTGTTTTTCTGACACTTCCCTTTATTTTTCAGTTGTAAGACTTATTTTTCTCCAGGAGCAACGGAATATACTCTTTGTCCACAGATTTAACAATGAAGTTAAAAAAAAATTCCGGAGACTCTAACTCGAAAATGTTCAGGAACGTTGTGAATTTTTGAAGTCTGGAATTAGATGAACACATACACTTCAGCAGATTGGAAGAGAGGGCTTGTCCTTACTAGTTTATCATTACATGCTGCATATATTTGCATAGCTATAAAAACAACATCAATTTCCACATTTAAATATAACCAGATATGAAGATTAAAATAGTTTCCTGTAGAGAACATTGTCTTCCCGTGTTTATATTATAAAGTTACTGTTTTACCAATTGCAAGGTCAATTAAAAGTCATCATTAAATGACAGCAATATGGAAGAGAAGCTAATATGCACTAAATTACTTCAGACATTGTTGAAAAATTCTGAGACCTACAAAAAAACCTGTTTCAACTCAAAAAAAACCCAGAATGACGGAAGTATGATATTTGCATATAGCACATGAAACAGCTATAGAAACAGATACTAGTTAAAGAAAGTGATGACACAGAACCAGGTATAGTTCTGACTTCTTAGAGGTGAACATATGTTACTTTAAAAATGTCTTTAAAAAAACTAGTAAAGCACTAAGGCACCAGTTGTAGATTCTCAAAGCTATGGAAATAAATAGAAGTTCATGTTTTCTTCAGGGGAACGGTTTTCTCCAATTATTCAAAGCTGTATAATCCTACTTTTAAACTGCAATTTCCAGCCCACAATAGCTATCTCTTTTCTTCCAAACCCTTTTCCTGATTTGACTATGATTTATCTGAGTCTTTTTACAGCTATATTTATGTGGTTTATTATGGAAAACCTGGGTTGTGTAAAGTTACTTGGCTAGCAATCTATTATATTACATTTATTTAATATTTTTAACCATTCTGATAGAGCCATTTAGACATTAAGTCAATATTTTAGCTCAGAATGTCAGAGATCCACTGCTAAATTGAAGGGTTCATATGGTATGTTTGACTTTTGTACCCTGAGAAACAGAAATTGTCCTAAGGTTTTCCTCAGTAGAAAGATTAGCCTTCAGCTCTGTCAGTAATCTATTTCTTTCAGTCATTCTTTATATATTTCTACACCACTATTAATCAGTTAATATTCTGGCAATATACTTGCTTGACACATTCTGTTTCAGCCTTGTCAGTGGACATCCTGTCTTTTGATATTTTTCTCTCTTTTAATGTCGCTTTTCTTATATTCTGTTTGACTTCCACAAGCTTTTTCGTTGTGTTTCTTTGTTTGGTTGTGTGGCGTTTTGTTTTGGTTTGTTGTTGTTGCTTGTTTTGGTTTTTTGTTGTTTGTTTTGCATGTTCCAGCAAGTCACCTTTTTGACTTTTGGGCATATAAAGAAGAATTTGGGCTGAAGGCTCCAAGGTCTCCAAGAGTTTTAACTTGTGCAGTTTATGTTTGGTTGGTATGGTTTCATGCTGAGATAACTTATTTAATAATTGAATGGATAGCTATTATAATAAAAGCCATCAAGTATGCAGACAGCTTAGTCTAAGCAGTACAATTATGTTCCAGTCATTTACATTTAAAGTTGGCTTCCTAAAGCAGAGGAGTTTGATAGTTCTAGTCTAAGTTTCTGCTTTCATATTTCTGTAAACTTCAGCTTCTTTGGCCTCAAGAAAAGACCTTGGGGATGGGACTTTTTACAAGTGGAGGGTCTTTTTACAGGGGTTTGCAGAGAGAGGATGAGGGAGAAAGGTTTTAAGCTGAAAGAAGAGAGATTTAGGTTAGAGATCAGGCATAAATTCTTCAGCGTAAGGGTGGTGAGACACTGGAATAGGCTGCCCAGAGATGTTGTGGGGGCTCCATCCCTGGAGGTGTTCAAGGGCAGGTTGGATGGAGCTCTGAGCAGCCTGTTCTAGTAGAAGGTGTTCCTGCCCATGCAGGAGAGTTGGAACTCAATGACCTAATAATAGAACACATAGTCCAAAAAAACTGCAGTGGACAGTGTCATTGTCACTTGTGGCTATTTCAGATAACCTGTTAAAAAATTAGCAGAAAACATAATCTTTAAGAAAATGGTTAAGCCTCAATAATGACTTATTTAATTTGTTAAATATTAATAGGGTTATGCTCATATTTTCTGTTGTGGCAATGGATTTATGTTGCTTTATTAGCTTCATCTAAAATTAGGTACCTTTATTCTGGAAGGCAGACTCCCATGATAGTGGAGAGAGAAAAGAAGTCCAACTGACAATTTATCCTTGCTATCTTGGACATATATAAATGGGTAGGTTGAATCACTGTCTTTAAATGCCTGGAGGGATCCTAAGTGATGATATGGATTAGTCACCTGATTTTAGACAGTTAAAGCTAGATAAAGTGAAGTATCATGCATGATGGCTAATGCAGTTACTGCAGCACTCCTCTCTGTGGGCACAAAGGGCAAAAGATTTAGTCTGAAGTGTTTATCAGTTCTTGACCTGGGATGCAATAACCAGCATGACTCCTGAAGTAAGCAGGGGGAAGGCATACCTCCTGTAATGACTGGAGCCTGAGAGCTCACTGTGATAAAAGCAAGAAAAAAGCTTTTTTCTAGGGCTTGTAAAAGAAGGCAAGCAGAGGGTACATCTTTTGTCCTCCAGTGCAGGAAAGCAGGTAGTCCAGTACTTAGGCACTGGCATCAACGTGCCTCTCTGTAGCTGTCAATCACTTGCACTTGGGGATTGGCATCTGTTAAAAGGTTCCTTCTTGTTTAGGTGCATTTTCAGTGCATTCCAACGTTGGTGTTTTTTGCAGTTTTCTGAATACAGTGTAAAGCCCTAGAATATTAGATTGAAGGGTAAACAATTTTCTTTTTGGAACAAAGATGAACTCACAAGAAAATTCATTTATGAAAAATTAAGCCTGGGAATAGATATACTTTTTCCTCTCTCTAGACTGTGGTGAATGATCTGCTGAGTGTAGATTTCATGCTGATCTTAAAACATTTGGGAAGAAAAATGTTTCCAGGATTTTTTTTTTCTTTTTAATTTTTTTTTCCACACTGCAAAGAAGATATTTTTCTAAAGCTAAAAGAGAGCTTGAAAAGGTTTCCCCAGAAGCAGTTTAAACTTTAAGTATCATTTTCTTTAATGTATTTATTTATTACATTCCTTTCTAATTTACTGAATGTGGTATTAGGTGAATACTGGAATGAATCGAGATGTTTATTTCAAGTTACATTTCATTCTTTTGTAGTAGTTTGCAACATAACTTTATAAAACCATGAGAGACACTGTGTACAGCTTCAGTTTCCAGCACTATTGATTTTTGTTTTCTAGAAAATGTGCTTTTCAGATTATTGCATTGCATTTCAAAATTCACGAAATGAGAGAATTTAGATGATTTTTATCAGTTTATTACAAGTTTAGGGGAACTATTTTTTTCCCTTTCCTTGTTAATTCCATGCTGCTTGATTCAAACATCTTTAAGACCTAAGTTAGATCAAGGAAAAGGCATAGCAATGTGTTTGCTGAAGTCACTTATTAATTCTTTATTTCTGTGTTTGCTGTGTACTTATATTCCATTCACAGATAGATGGGGAAGCCCCTCAGATTTAAGTAGATACTCCTTTACTTTTCATAAGCATTATTGTAGGATTCTTAGGTGATATTAAGAAAATGTAATACTAGGCTTTTTTGTTGTTTTGTTAAAAAATTGTTTATTTGTGACCATTGGAAAAAAATAGCATAAAAAAGTTGTGACTGTCTCTTTAAGAAGAATGAATTAAGAAGTCCATGCTCCTAGAAATAAGAAATTAAAGGAAAATCCCACTGTATAAAAGAATAAATTAGAGGGGGGGGGGGGGGGGGGGGGGAAGAGAGAGAAAAAAACCAGAACAATGTAAGGAAAAGAGTAAATAATGGGGGGAAAAAGGTGAAAAAAATATTTTTTCATACTCACATAGCAGAGTGCAACAAAGTAAAACTCAAAAATCTAGTGGGACAAAAAGATCATCTTAAGATAAATATTCAACAAAGAAAAATAGAACTACAAAGCAGTTTGGACTGCTTCAGTGTGCTTTATTACTTCTTTGTGAAAGTATCCGTAGCCTTGTCTCATGTTTAATTTAGACTTTGAGAAGTGTTGTGTCTGTGGAGAAAAATTCAGTTCCTTTTATGTTCCAGCTCCTTGCTGGAAGTCTGAAGATGATATCTCCTGTCAGTAGCAGCTTACAGAATTATCTTCACAAGTTCTTTAAATATTGCTTAGCTTTTGAATACTTCAGACCTGGGAATCAATCCTAGAAGTGTGGTGGAAAAATGAGTAGGATGATGCTTTCCCACAGACACGTGCACACACACACACACACACTTTGCTTCTGCAAATGAGGTGAGTTCAGGTTAGTATATATCTACTGAAGTAAAAGGAGTCAGGTTATTTCTCCTTCTTCCTCCTCCCCCCCCCTTTTTTTTTTTTTAGCATAAATTGCTCAATACATCTGCACATTCATCGGAGATGAATGTCAAGCTTGTGCTCACCTTTTAAATTAGTAAAATTACTTGTAATGAATCCCACACCTTGGAAAGGATCAATACAGAAGGTCTCTTCTGTTAAAAGAGGGGAAGTCTATGTTTGGAAATGGAAGTTATGTTGCTGAGATTTGCTGACAAATTACTTTGGCCATATAGTTATGTTAATAGGACAGTAACGTGAGAAATTGCTGAAGGTTCCTTGAATCAAAGAGAAAGTAAAGTCTAAGTAGATGGTTTACCCTGATTTATGGCTACACTAACAAGACAATGGTGTGAAAATACTTTGTAGATAACGAAAATAAAACAGTGACTCTGTGGATCACTGACTGAAGAGGGAATACCACGGAAATCCTATCATAAATAGCAAAAGAAGGGTACCATGACAACAGGCTAGGGCCAGTGGATTGAAAACAACCAGGATCAAGGTACTTATTTGGGAAGGGCAAAGGGTCATAACTGGAGAAGAACCTGGGAATGAAAAGCAGTAGGAAAGGAGGCATAAAATGAAGGAAATAGTAAGTGAGGTTCTGAGGTACTTTTTAAGTGGTTCAGTGCTTGACCACCATAATTTGGACATTTTTGATGCTTTTGTTTGACTCGTTCCTGCTATCAGGAAGGACCTGTTATGACCTCTGTGGCTCTGGTGAGGGAATACTTGCAGTTTGCTTTCTAGTATGAACAGGAAAACCTGGAGGGTGCAACCTAACATCCCTTCCTAAGCTCCTTATCAGTCCATATATAGAGGACTGTATTAATGTTTTTTTCTTCTTTTTTTGTTTTTCTTTTTGGTAATTAGAAGACCCAGAATTAAAAAAACAAAACAAAACAAAACAAAACTGATTGGGTTTTATTTGTTAAATTACTTTTGTTGTTTGTTTGTCCTCACATTTATAGTTTTTTAGTATAATGATTGATTGAAGACTGGTTGAAACACTAGTTACTTTAAGTTTTTAGCAGCTTTAGAATAGGATGAATATTGACATAAATTGCAGTACCTTTACAGGATTAATAGTAAAATATTTGTGTGTTTCCTTTTCTTCATCTTTTTTTCCTTGCCCCTGAAAGTACTGATCTAACACTTAGTACATTGTACATGAATATAAATATGTTAAATGCTTTCCACAAATCTTAATCAACATTAACTAGTCCTGTTACAACACCACCACCTCTAAATCCCCTGTAAAAGTATTATACAGAGCCAGGTGGTTTTGTGATAGAACAAAGAGTGAAAACGATCTCTTCAAAGAAGTCTTTATTTGTTTTCACCTGGGAAACCTATCATAGCTTCTTCAGCTACAAGAAATTAATATTAATTTCATTGTCAGTAGGATTTCAGGCTTTCATTATTGAGAAAAGTGCACCTTTGTGTTATACGTATAACTTGGTGATGTCATGAACCAAAAGTGATGAAAAGCTGGACCCTTTTCAAACTTGTAAAAGTAGGACCATACAGCAGACACAAAGCACTTCTACCTGTGGTGTCTACTAATGGTTTCTAGATGAAATGTGAGCAAATTGGCTGTGAAGAATCTGGGTTAAAAGTCTAGAAATTCATAAACTTGCAAATCAGGACTGTTCTCTTATGTGTGTTAATGGAAAAATGAGCAGCCTGTTCTAATTATCACCTCTATTCTAATCCTTCAGTTTCTTCATTTTAATCACTTCCTGTATAAGAATACATCTTTTGATCATCTAAGCAATATTTCACTCTCTGATTTCACTTCAACCCTCTCTCTTACATACAACTTGACCGTTAGCTTGGCTAATTCTGTGTAGGTTCTATTCATATATTAGGGTCTTTTTGTTTCCTGCTCAACAGACATAGTCACAGCTTCCTTTTTTCTATTTTTCTGCATGGACTCCTCAATTTCTTTTCTCTGACAGACAGTTTTTCTGCTACTTCAGTGGTGAAGATTTCATATATATATGTATGTAAAAGTCCATTCTGTTCTACATAGAGATTAGAATTCTCTAGGTATTATTTGATTTTGCCATTGGCCAAGAAGGCCGGTGGCATTTGGGCTTGCATCAGGAATAGTGTGGCTATCAGAACCAGGGAGGTGATCCTGCCCATCTACTTGGCCTTGGTGAGGCCCCACCTTGAGTATTGTGTGCAGTTCTGGGCACCACAGGATAGGAAGAACATTGAGGTGCTGGAGAGGGCGCAGAGAAGGGCAACCAGGCTGATTAGGGATCTAGAGAACAGGTCTCATGAGGAGAGGCTGAGCGAGCTGGGTCTGTACAGCCTGGAGAAGAGGAGGCTGAAGGGAGAGCTCATTGCTCTCTACTTGAACATCGGCTGTAGTGAAGGAGCTGTTGGCCTCTTCTCCCAGGTAAATAATGACAGGACTAGAGGAAATGGCCTGAAGTTGTGGCAGGTACTGTTAAGATTGGATATTAGGAAGAATTTCTTCACTGATAGAACAGGCTGCCCAGGAGGTGGTGGAGGCTCCTTCCCTGGAGGTGTAAAAAAAAAAAAAAGGGGTAGACATGGTGTATCAGGAGATGATTTAGTGGTCACCGGGGTGTAGGGCAGACAATTTGATGATCTTGAAGGTGTTTTCCAACCTTAGTGGTTTTGTGCTTTTGTGTTCTATGATTAGTCATCTTTTATTTTGTGGTCTGCATCTTTTTTTGGGATAACCAGTTTTATCTTAAGCCATATAATCCACAAATAGAACACCGAAATACAGCTGGTGCAATGAAGAGTTGTCAAATGCAATGAAAATGTGTCTTACCTTTCTCCATAAGCCAGAATTTTCATTAACACCTTTCCTTATACAGTGGGTATTGAATAGCAGAGACTTGCTAGTGGTCAACTTAAGATATAGGAATTATTCATGGAAATTACTTGAATAAACTTCTGTGGTTTGAAGATACATTTTGGGGTTTGAGTGGGTGGTAGTAAGTGTGTCTTTTTCTGCTTGGTTTAGTTTGGTTAATTTTTTTTTTTTTTAGGTAAAAGTGAAGAATAACCTTAACCATAAAAACTCAAATCATTATGCAAGGTTTTCTGACTTGCACACACAAAAAGTGTTCGCTGCCTTCACCAGCAGGACTCAACCAGGGTGAAGAGGAACACTGAGCATCTGGATGTAATCTCTCTTAGTTGACAAAAAAACATCTATGAGGTGATGAACACCAATCTTTTGTGCATAACATGGATTATAGGACAGAGAGTTTCTTTCTGAGCGTAGGGTGGAAAAAAACGAAGTACCTGCTACTACCTTTCCAAATTATAATTGTTTTCCTTTTTATAGCAGGTTTATTTGAAGGTTACAATCAAGTGTCAGAATTTTGTACTGCAAGCAGAGCAAAACTAAACAATTAAAAAGATATAATTCCCCAAATCTTTCATTAAAGTATGCAAGTTTTACCCTACCCCACCCTTTCTAAGCACATTAAATTAATGGAAAATTCAGCCACTTTATTTATTTATTTTATTTATTTATTCAGAATTTTATTAAAAATATTGTGAAGGAGTGTAAGAAAATTAGTTTCAGGCATTTCCTCCATGTTCTTAGATCTGGTTCAGCCAGCTTCTTTTGGGATGCAACAAGCTAAGTAGGAATAGTCACATTCTATATACATACATGGGCAAAGAAGAAAAAAAAGGGAAAAAATCTGCCTCTCACTTTCTCACTTTCTTGCAGTTAAGCTGTTAGAAAAAACACTGAACATAGCTCAGCTTGGAGTGTGCCAAACTGGCCCCAGTTAGGTTCCACCAGCTGCTTTGCTAAGTCAGGCTCTTCATAGATAGACAGTTAAATGAAAAAGTTTGAAGACAGGTGAGAGGAAAAAGACAGCAATAGAAATCAACACAGCAGGGAAACAAGAGCAGAAAACTTCTGTTCACATTCTAGGAAGATCTTCAGATGCAGCCACAGAGATAGTGATGACTAGTCCCTTCACTTGTTTAGTCTGCTTAAGAGATATTAGAAGATCAAGGAAAAAGACCAGTCATTATAAAAGCGCAAAATACGACACTGAAGCATCTGTTAAAGATTATGATCAAGAAGTACTGTAATACACGACATTCATATATATTTTTATATAAAAGAAACACATGAACCTTAACAGAAACATAATCTGGTTAATGAATGTTTGTGGCATTTTTGCTGATACAGTGTATTGGGACGATGTGACAGATTCCTTGTGGCCTATGTGTGAAACAGAAAATGGTTTAATAGCAATTTACAACAGCAAGGCAGGAATTACTGGCTGTAAAGGTAAAATAATAAGCATAAGGATTCTTTGGAAGCTTTTATCAAAGTGCCTTCAGCTGAAAACTCTTAATTTGTGAGAGATGAACTGTTCTGTTGCATGGTGTTCACTTGGGAAGCACACAAATATTGAAGTGCTAGTAAATAGTTCACAATAGTTCAACAAAGGGAGGCAGGAAACATGTCTTTCCAAATTGATAAACTTCTTCAGCTCTGGAACAGCTCTGACTAGGTCTGAATCAGAGGAACATGAAAGATTTGTACATATTTTAAAGTTATATGGAACAGAACATAACTCCTCTGTCATTTTGTTTTTGTTTTTATTTTTAGTTGGTTGCTTGCTTGTATTTCTTGTTTTGTTTTTTTTGTCTGATTGCTTGTTGGGGTGTGGGAGTTTTTTGTGCTCCAATTCTGTCTAATTGTGATTAAATATAGTTAAATAATTAGTAATATAAAGCTAATGAAGAAATAAAAAACAAAGTTTTCTGTGAATAGTTTTAGGATAAAACTATGTATCTGAGACCTCTTCATTGTCTAGTTACACAGAAAAAAATCTAACTTCACTTGACAAAGGAACATATAATACTGTATCTTTACCAGTATTTATTTACTGTATATCTACCAGGAAAAAAAATATTTAAAAAGAAAGAAATTTTACATTTTCTTAGCTTGAATGACCTACTATAACACAATAATTGAAAATACAATCATTCAAATAAAATATTCTTGATGATACTTGCATGATTCTTTTTGCTTCTGCTGCACTAGAAAATAATTATTTTTTAACTTCAGAGAAATAATCCATATGTAATTAATTC
Organism: Apus apus; assembly: GCF_020740795.1. Lineage (NCBI taxonomy): Eukaryota > Metazoa > Chordata > Aves > Apodiformes > Apodidae > Apus > Apus apus. Next base: position 5,400,964 of record NC_067284.1, read on the forward strand.
TTGCATTGAACATCTGTGATTTTGCCATTATTTCTACTCAAGCATTTAGATAGAGTTGGACCAAATTGGTAAAAATGGTTTGAATGAACATCGATAAAGAACATGCTGACAAGTCCAATTTTCTTTAACTTTTTACAATTTAACACATCATGTCACACCATGAAGTGATAAAGTACACTTCAGCTTCTTTTATTTTTCAGAATGAACAGTCAAAGTTATTTCAGGAGAGACTGAGGGAATTTGTATCATATTTTTCATAAAACAGTCTCATACTTACGATTTGTAGAAAGAAATGAGAACGGATAAATTTTCCCTGGAATGAGGAATTCAAATCTTGAAAATATGTTTGAGAAATAAGAATTCCACTCAATGAACAATTTTTTCAATCAGCCTCGTGGTGGAATTTTGTTCCTTGACTTTCTGACTTTTACTACTATTATTTCAGAGAATTCAGTGATTTGCAGACTTCTATTCACTAAGTATATTTGTGTGGTTGTTATAGCACAGAAACATTAAAAGAAAATCTGAAGGTCTAAATGTTCTTACTGTATATTTATCTGTGTTAATGTGTTGCCTGTTGGTTTTGTACAACTTGTTTTCTTGGATACTTGCAATATTATTATACTAGTTTTAAACTAAATGTTACTGATACCAATGCAATAAGCTGATGCCCAAGCTGAAGGATTGCACAGCCAAGTCAATACCACTGCCAGGAGACACTGCTGAACGCAGTAGATTTAATGAAAATGTGATTTTTCCACAGCCATTAAATTCACACCCATTTAGACAGTGTCTTTTTGTCTGTGAACAATTAGAGATAACACTGTGTTGCAATAGCTTTAATATATATATTTGGTTAGAAGAGAAGATTGAGGGTCTGACACACAGAACTAGAGCAGGACCTGTTTTGCAGATCTTGCCTTCCCTTTCTGCAGACAGTTGCAATATTGCAGCTTACAAAACTGTCAATGTCAGCTTGTCAGATGCTGGGAGGCGTGTCAGCTTGGGTTATCCTTTGTTTAACTGCTGTTAGACCAAACCCAAGGGCTTGAAACATTGATTCCACTCTTGTGAAATGCAAAGGTGTGGCACAAAGTGGAATTGTTTTCTAGCATTCTGCCTGGTTTTCTTTTTTCTCTCTCTTTTTCCTTTTTTAAATAGGCTTCATAAAAGATGAAAATGTAAGGAGAGAGGTTAGTAAAACCTGCCTGGTTCTTCCAGAGGACAGACTTTGGCCTGGTCAGGACATTGGTTGAGAGAGTCCCTTGAGAGACAATCCTGAAGGGCAAAGAGGTCAAGGAAGGCTGAATGCTCTTTAAGAAGGGACTCTGTGATCTCAGAGGTCCTTTCCAACCATGACTACTGTGTGATGCATGAGATTCCTCTTAAAATTTTGAATAATAGAAATAGCATTATAATTGCACTGAATTTGTTGTTTGTAGTAAACTCAGAAACCTACATTTATAGAGAAAATTGACATTGCTGGCCTTTCACTGACTGTTCTTTGATGTCAAACTTTTAAAACTTAATTTTTACTCAATTAGATGCTTCATGTAATAAGCCAGTACCAAGTGTGAGTTGCACACAAGCTATTATTACATTTTTCTTAGTCCATGAATTTGGCTTTGCTGAAAAGAGAAATGGTGAGAGAAGAATTGATTTCACAATGAGACTTGGCTGAAGAGATATTGCCTTGTAGTAGTGTGTCTTTAAAATACATGCATTAGGATGGAAAAATAAATACACAGTCATACAGTAAGGGAGTGCTATACAACAGAAAGACTGAATTTTCCAGTTGAAATGGGAATGGGGTCTAGAAACACTCTCTGGAACTGATTCTCGAGAATTTCACAGGTTATACCACAAAGCAGAAGGCTGTCAAGATCTGAAATTGCCACTGCCTTGCAACCTCAGAGATCTCAGTTTCTCAGTGTTGACCATCTGTTTCATAGACTGCTTTTTTACTCTAAATCTACTTCCTATGCTGCTCATGCTAGGTCACATTCAAATGAGATCTGAGGAAAAGAGACTACACACATCCCTGTTTGCAGAGGTGGACAAGGATCAGATGATGTGGGTTTGGTCTTAGCCTGCTGCCATCTGTATCTTCTGAAATTAGCCTCAAAATTGTCTACAGGTAGAGAATTAACTTTCTTGAATTTTCACTGACACACTGAAACCACTGTTCCCTACAGCCAGGGGTATGAATGCTTAGGTGACAAAGCCTCTCTCATATTGCTTTGAACAGTGCCCTGTTGCTCCAGCCATGCAGATGACTCTTCAGAAGTCATTTCTCAGGACTGAAAGGTTTGCTGCTAGATTCCTGCAGTGCAAGCCCTGCTGAACTAACCATAGATCCTGTCATGTTTTCCAGGCTTTGGGCATCAAAGGCAAAAACATCTCATGTGGCAGTTTCCTCCAGACAAGCCAAACCTAAAAAACCTAGTATTATCAGCAGTATAGCAGCCAGCTCTCTGGTCCATCCTAGGTCAGAGAGTAATGTTCAAACCTACAAAGTTTTGGAAGCTCTTAGCCCCTACTTCTAGAATAAACCCATCCAACTCAGCAGTTCTCAGCTCAGCTTTGCTACTCAGCACTTGGATTCTACAGTGCTACCATGGAGATATTTCCACAAAAGATTTGCTAGGAACTGGCTCGAAAGTATGGGTCCCATAAATTCACATCTAAATACATCCTAAGGTAGATCTATCAACATTCTATGAAACTAAGAATAAATATTTACTGAGGACAGAGTGCAGATTCTTCTTCAGCCATTCTTATAGAACTTCAATTTAAACCAAACAAATCTGTTATTCAGGTGGTATATATCAACATAAATTACTTGAAATAATTTCATATTGTTTAGGGACTAGATCACTGTCTTTGAATTGTGGGTTGTTTATATTTTTATTTTTTTCCTTAAACCTATTTATACAAATGCTTCATAGAAAATAAACAAAACTGTATCTTTCTGCATAAATACACCATAAATGGATTTCTTGTAAAATTCTTAATCCACACATTTCCTTGTCATTCTCATTCTACTCCATCTAATGAGAAATGAAAAATCTTCTGTTATACACTGTCTTACCATACTTAGTATTCTGGCCAAGTTTCCTCTATAACTTCTGGAGTACAACATCCATTTTTGTTGTAAAGAGCTTAGGCCTGCATCTTTAAATGTTTTCTCTAGATTTATTTCTACTCAAAGAACATGACTGTTGTTTTTCCCTATATCGATTTTGGCAGCTTCAATTAAACACGGTTTCTTTATGTAAGAATCCCCTTAAGGAAATTCTCTCAAGTAGGAAATTGTTCCTTTCCAACTGCCACTAATGAATATATTAGCTCCTCTTTCCCATGTGTTATATTTTAAAGGGTTTTTTTTAAATTTCAAATATGATTAAGTTGCCAAGATTTACTCTCTTTATCTCTCCGAACTCCTTACTGCCAAGTATAATTTATTTGTGTTTTATTCTATTTTAAATTAGATGGAATTCTCAACTATCCTAATTACTGTTTGCAAGAATGGGTAGATAAAGGCAAAGCCTCCATGCGTTCATCATCATTATCCCAATGATAAAACAGATAATAATTAATTTGTCTGCAAAGAAGATGTTTTGTGAATACAGCTTTAGTTTCTAGCACATGAAATTATAAGAACACCTACTTGCTGAAATCAGCAAAGAATTACAGAAATCTGTGAGCTGACTGAAGGCAGTTCCAAGTCCACAGAATAATGGGGATTTCAATGCTCTTGAAATTCCCAGTAGGTGTTTAGGTGTAAATTACTTCAACTGCACTTGCACTTATTTCAAGTGATTTACCTGTCAGATCCACTGTCTTTATGGAGGCCTCACAATTAACCTACATAAACATCAGGCTGACTGAAAAAAAATGTCTGGAGATGGGCTCAGAGGATGTCAAATCACTCAGTGCCACAGCAGCAAGGTGCTAAGCCATGTTCACTCTGGCAGCTGAGGTCCTCCGTGCTCTGGAAGTGTCCTTCTTATTGACCACCACGGATCAGCCTTTCCATGTTTTCTGGCCAGATGGATGCTACAGGTGACCTTGTGAATCTAGCCCAAGGGACAATTTTGTTGTCTTCTGAGAGACTGTTCTCTTTTGCCTCATCTGCCTGGACGACAGTTAAAACAGACTTATGCAGCATGCTTCGAAAATTAACTGGGATTTCTCTCATATTTATTTATTTATTTAACTCTTAAGCCCAAATGCCAACCTTGGCATTGATTACCTTGCTTTACAAGTACCAATTAAGTCACAGTCTGATGTTTCCTTGCAATACTGGCAGTGCTGAGAGGTTTTCAGTCTTAATACAGATATGGCTTAGCACAGGTAAAGTGTTGGGCTTTCAAGAGGATAAGACAATGACAGAGAAACAGAACCATGTGTGGGCTGTTTTTCTTTCAGATACTCCCACCATTTATTTTTTTCTTCCTTTCAATTTTTTCCCATCACAAGCTTTTAGACAAGTGGTGTTTAAATCCATTTTTGAGATAACAATTTATGTTCCTTTTTAATCACTCTGTGAAGTGTCTATGAATACTTTGCAATCGTAGTTGCTGACAGCACAGCTTAACTATTGTTGCTGCAAATGAAAGAGTTCTTGTACAACTTAAACTGGAGTGAGATGGAAACCTGTGTTTAAGTCTTAAAAAACAACTGCTTTTTATTTTATTAGGTGTAAACCAGATGCCTTAAAACATTTAGAAGAGAGTATATTATTATTGGAATGACAAGTTAAACCCCACTACATTTCTTATTAATGTTAGAAAAGCAATCAGAGTTATTGACTTAAAAATTTAATGTTTCAGGTTTCCTTAAACCTGCACTCGTTTGTTAACTAGAGGGTGTGTTTTCAAAGCAAGTTTAATTTCCACAGACTTTATAAATGTGAGGAAAAGCAGGAAGTGGAGGTCATACACACACCCACTCCTCACACAAGGCAGATTTCAGAATACAATGAAGTAGCTGAGGACTTTTCTCATGCTTATCCCTCTCTCTGTGTCTGTCAGTGTGCCACACTCAGTAATGCTTTAATCCATCCTGCCATCGCCTTCACTGAAGCTGTAAGTCAGTGCTGAGCTGTCTACCCACTGTTTTCCTGCAGTGCTACCCTTAGGTGTGCAGAGAAACAGCAATTAAACAGCCTGGATTGGCTCAGGATCCCTGTGAAGAAAGGCTGAGAAAAAGGGAGGGAGTTCCCCAGGAGTAGAAGCAGAGCACTGATAACTGTGAATAGCTGGACTTAATCAGAATTTATAAAAGTTTCTCAGCAGGTCTGTGGTATGAAGACTTCTTTATGTACTTATTAATTTATTTTTTTTAAAAAAAGATCTCTTTGGGGTTTCACTTTTCCTTTTATCTTTCAGAAACACTGATAGTTGGTCTCTTCCAAGCAAGGAGAAGCCAATTGTAAAAAGACACTGGGAGAAGTTTTAAGATGCCCTTGAACTACTCAGCAAAAATAAAGAGGGAGGAAGAGTTAAAATATATTTGATTTGTAAAAATTATGTATTTATTTGTCTTAATCACCCAGAATGAAACCATGAGCTGATAAAATGGTCTGTGAGTGGTTCTCTGTGAGGACTTTAGAGAAAGGATAGGTGTAGCTACTAACTGTTGTGAGGAGATGTGATGTTTTTTATTCAGCATTACACTATTTAATGAGCTCAGAGATTTCTGTTGATGAACTACACCCTCTAGAAAAGACTGGACTATCTCACAACTTCCTGTGGGCTGAGTATATATCTGGAAAGTCTGAAAATATGATATAACTTGAAAGTAGGGAGGGATCCCATGATGTGCACTTGGAGTAACAGATACCTCTTTGACTAAACTTATGCACATTCATATTGTATATATATGTAGGTACATGCATATCTTAATAAAACATACATATTTATATAGCAGGAGTTTATACATATCTATATTGACATTTTTAATGTGTTTTATTTCTGCAGCACTCTACGGAATATATATATTTGTTTTTAATCTGAGAGAGACCTGTGGGATGCTTACAGAGAAATCTGTCACCCAAATGGCAGCACTAAGCAAAGTATAAAATATTTGGGAACAAGCACCTTTCAAAGGCTGCCCAGTTGTTGATTTTTAAAACCTATACATTTAAATAAATTAAATGAGGGTAGAGAATTATCTGGAGTACTGGTTTGCAAGTACTGGTATAGTGTATTTTTATTATCACACTTTAAGCAAGATTTGTGCTTGTGCCAAACAGCTCTTGCCTAGACAACACGTATTGTGCCCAATACCCTGTCTGAATGATTGGAACAGAGTTCAGCTGTATGAATATATAGACTCACATTTTATTTGTTGATCTCAAAACATGGTCTCTTTCCTTTATTAGAATTAAATATTTTCTTCTAAAAATGCCAAAAGAAAACAAAGAAAACCACACAGAACTCTGCAAAAGAAGCTAAAACCCAAAATCTCACACAACACTTCTACTGAAAATGAGCCTCCTAATTTGGGAATTTGTCCCAAAATTGAAGAAAAATGTTTCCTCCACATCCACAAAGTTAATCACAGTAAAGCAAATGTAAGGTGCTTTCTATTTCTTTAGCTAATGTATTTCTTCTGCTGTGTAAATGAGCAGTTATGACATCTATCAAAAGCCACAATTGGATCAGACTTGTTTGCTTCTGAGAAGATGGGTCACACATCAAATGTGTTGTAAATGGGTAACTTCTGAGTGTTGCTTTCTCAAAAATACGAATTGTAAGCAGCAGAAGGGCTACCAAATATCAGTATCAGTATTGACACCAATTTTTACTAGAAAATATGATAAAGCCAGAATTTTTCTCATCATGGCATCTAATAAAACTTTAAAGCAATTAAAAAAAAACATCCATCTGCTAATTTAATGTACTTGTACATTAGATCCATGCACTTGCAAACTCTTGAACTTTCAAACATAAAAAAGGCATTTGTGCTGTGGATATTGTCTGACAAAAAAGATGAGGAATGAATCATACATTATCAAGAGTAACCTGACCTGAATCAATCTGGTGATTAAATCTCTCTTTTCCTTTTGGAATTTCAAATGAAAATTTATAAAGGGACTTTGATTTAAACAAATACTGAGGTATGTATCTGTCAGCACTTCTATGTGTATGAATGTAATTTATGGCCCTAACTGGATTATGGAAGTGTGTTTTTTATGCATATGTTTATACACACATGTAAAAAAGTAGAATAAATTAAGCAGACGAAATTTATTATATTAAACTTTTTAAAGCCATATATCAAGGAAGTAACTTAATCTGGGTACATAAACACAGACAGAAGCACTGAGGAAAACTAAGAAGGATTTCAGATATCCTAAAAGTGTGTTTTCATACTTCTCCCTAGTTTTTATTCTTGCATTTACATTTAAATATTGGATATAATTTCTAATACATGTTTAATTTATTTGTCCTTTCTTCATGTTTGACATTTGCATGTATTTTAGGTTCATCCATGAAGAGAAGAGGATATTTATCGAGCCATTTACAGAATCACAGAATTTTTGGAGTTGGAAGACACCTTAAAGATCATCAAGTTCCACCTCCCCTGCATGGGCAGGAACACCTTCCACTAGAACAGGCTGCTCAGAGCCCCATCCAACCTGCCCTTGAACATCTCCAAGGATGGAGCCCCCACAACATCTCTGGGCAGCCTGTTTCAGTATCTCACCACCCTTACACTGAAGAATTTATGCCTGATCTCTAACCTAAATCTCTCTTATTTCAGTTTAAAACTATTACCCCTTGTCTTCTCTCTGCAAGCCCCTGTAAAAAGACCCTCCCCAACTTTCCTGTAGGCCCCTTTCAGGTACTGGAAGGCCACTATGAGGTCCCCCTGGCGCCTTCTCTTTTTCAGACTGAACAACCCCAACTCCCTCAACCTATCCTCATAAGAGAGCTGCTCCAGCCCTTGGATCATTTTCATGTCCCTTCTCTGGACACGTTCCACCAGGTCCACATTTTTCTTGTGCTAGGGGCACCAGAGCTGGATGCAGTATTCTAGGTGAGGTCTCACCAGGGCAGAGCAGAGGGGCAGAATCACCTCTCTCGATCTGCTGGCCACACTTCTTTTGATACAGCCCAGGATGGAGTTGGCCTTCTGGTCTGCAACTGCACATTGGTGGCTCATGTCCAGCTTTTGATCCACTAGCACCCCCAGGTCCTTTTCCACAGGGCTGCTGTCAAGTGTGACCTCCTCCAGCCTGTATTCATATCTCGAGTTACCTTGGCCCAGGTGCAAGACCCTTCACTTGGCCTTGTTAAACCTCATGAGGTTCAACTGGGCCCACTTCTCTAGCTTGTCTAGGTTCCTCTGGATGGCATCCTGTACTTCTGGCATATCAACCACACCACCCAGCTTGGTGTCATCAGCAAACTAGCTGAGGGTGCTTTCAATGCCACCATCAATATGAAGATATTAAACAATACTGGGCCCAGCACTGACCCCTGAGGACACTACTTGTCACTGTTTTCCATCTGGAGTTAGAGCCATTGACCACTACCCTCTGGAAGTGACCATCTAGCCAGTTCTTTATCCAGTGAACAGTCCACCCATCAAACCTATATCTCTCCAATTTAGTGAGAAGGATGCTGTGGGGGATCATGTCAAAGGCCTTGCAGAAGTCCAGATAGATGGCATCCACTGCTTTTCCCTGGTTGACTGATGTAGTCAGTTCAATGTAGAAAGCCACTAGGTTGGTCAGGCAGGATTTGTCCCTGGTAAAGCTGTACTGGATCACCTCTTTGTCCTCCACGTGCCTTAGCATGTCTTCTAGAAGGATCTGTTCCATGATCTTGCCAGGCACAGAGGTGAGGCTGATAAGTCAGTAGTTGCCAGGGTTCTCCTTTCTACCCTTTTTAAATATGGGTGTAACGTGTCCTTTCTTCCAGTCATCAGGGACTTCACCTGACTGCCATGACTTTTCAAATATCATGGACAGTGGCTTGGCGACTACATCCGCCAGTTCCTTCAGGACTCTGGGATGTATCTCATCAGGTCCTATGGACTTTTACATGTTCAGGTTCTTCAGGAAAGCTGTAGCTCAGTTTGAAGCCTGTCTTTTCCATGGGGCAAAACCCATTAGTTATTCACCAGATCTTCTAGGCCAGCACCCTTGCACTGAAATTAAATCCTCCATCAGAAAGTTATGAATAGCTCAAATATGCATAAAATCCCTAAGACTAATTGGAAGCAGAAGTGAGATCACACACAGTCAAGAAATTCACCCCTCACTAATTCTGAGTAGCCACAAGCCTCCTCTGCAATCTCTGACTGCCTCAGGTGCAGGACTAAGGCTCTGCTTCTGTGCTGCACATCTTTAATTTTGGTCACATACTTTAAATATATCAGCAACAAAGTGACTACATATTTTTGTTTTAAATTTAAATTTAATAAGCAATGGTCTTTGTCAACTTTGCCACTCCTCTCTGAAAGATCAAGGGTGATAACAAGAAGCAATGCTGAGGAAAGATTAAAAGAGATTCAAGCAATGGAGAGAATTTTAAAGACTAAAAGAGAAACAAAATCAGCCAGATTAAAAGATAACCAGTAGAGAGACATCAGAACTATGACAACAAAGATAAAGGCAGTAGCATAGGCAGGGATTAAATGAAAATGAAGTTAAATGAATCTTAGAAGAGCAAGGCAAAGGGATGGAGAAAGTAAGAGAACAAGGAAAATATCAGCAAAGGGGAAGAAAGAAGGATCAAAAGAAATAAAATTATATATATAACACATAAAAGAGAGAAGCTACAGATCGAGTTTAATATTGCAATATACAGACAAGTCATCAAACACCTCAAATTTTGAAATTATACTGGAAGAAAAAAATAATCGATCTTTCTGGAAGATTTAGAAATCAGTATTAACACAATAGATAATCTTTAAAGTGGAAATGATTCCACAGTCAGCTCTCCATAATTTTATAATATAAAAATATGTATGACTAAAGCATAGTAAAAGATCAAGAAGCAAACCTATTTGATTAAGTAACAGTAAGATCATCTGCAGTAACAGAAGCCTTTTAAAGGACAGAAGGAAGCATTTGGTAACAAAAGTTCTTTATATTTGAGTGTAACAGATGCAGGGAGTCCTGCACAGTGTAAGTACTCTCCAGGCAGTAGCCACTTTAAAGGTGAAATGATAGTAATGATACTATATGTAAAGAAACAAATTCTTGTTAATATAAAACAACCGGGAAAAGTTTCTTTTTCTTCCTGCTTAATTGAAAACAAATTGAGAACATCCAAAGGGAAAATAACTTCTTACCTAGATTCCCTTAGATTTACCACAGGAGGGGAAAGAAAGGTTTGCAAATGAGAAATGAGAAAAATTCCTAATATAAATCAAACACAGCAAAGAAAACAACAAGGGTTTCTCTATACACATTAATGACAGGAGTTGTGCTGGTTTTTTTTCAGGTTTGTTTTTTTGTTTTGTTTTGTTTTGTTTTGAAGCTTTGACAGCTTTTACATATAGAAGTGGTTAACTAATGAAAACACTTCTGTTTTGTTTTGGTTTGGTTTTTTTGTTTTGTTTTTTCCTGAGGATTTGGATGTTTTTCTGATTAATATTTATAGTACATGGTAAAAAACCACAACAGGTGACCTTTCCCAGGGTGTTTACCTCTTGTTTTTTCCATTTTATCAGGTATTTATTGTTCATGTTAGTCATTAGAAGGTCTTTCCCTCGGTGACCCTATCATGAAAATTATAAGGTCATGTTGCTTTTTGCAGTTTAGTAGAGAACCCCTCTGCTACTCTTCAGGTGCCCATGGAAATTATTTTGGATTGCCTATTACTCCTAAAATTGCCCAGAATTACTCAGAATATACACTGTCAGAATAAACAATAGCATGGCTTGTTTTTCAGCTGTCACTCTGAACTTACTCTGAACTTCAAAGTAAATCTACAGTTGAAAAACTACTTGTGGGATTAAATTTTGTTGGATGTTCTAGGGAATGCACTGGAGAGCTGAAGAATTTTAAAAGGGGCCTAGTTCTCTACATTATGGATTTCTAATCTTAGGGGAAGAAAACTCATTCATTTTGAAAATACCTTCAGCCTAAATCAAATTATGATAAATGCAAATATACATTTTTATTTGCATCAATTATGACAAACAACAAAGAGAGCATTAGAAAACACACATTTGAGGAAAGAGCAAGAACAAAAAAATATTCATATCATCTTACTCCAAGATGGCTTCTGGCAAGTGTTTTGTTTTGGTTTTTTTCTGCTTTGTTCCTTGCTTACTTGTTTTGCACCAGGAAGTGCTGGTACATTCTGATGCCAGCAAGAGAGACACTGTAAGGTATCTATTAAAAAGTTATTTTTAGAGCTAACAGTATAAGGATAATACACTATAGATAATCTTATGTACATTTAGATTCTTGAAACAATGGGAGCCATAGCACTGAGTGCTTCCACATACAGCACACTGGGTAGATCCCAGGAACAAGGGATTCTGCAATTTCAGCCATTTGAGCTGTTACAGGATTTTCTTGCAAGGAAACAGCTTTGTCCATCATTTCTACAGTCAAAAACAGTGTTTGCATAAGAATTTCTTGTTGCATTTCAAGTTAAGGGCAAGGCCATGCAGGTGGTACAATCACTGGTACCAAGTGGGATCTGCTCACAGGCTGCTCTGCTACATGAGGACACTGAGCTTGTCCTGTGGCCAAGGGATGGATGTGTGCAGCACAACACATTCTGAAGGCCACACTGGGATAGTGTAGACAAGCAGCGTCCTGGCTTGCATTAGAAATAGTGTGGTCTGCAGGAGTAGGGAAGTGATTGTGTCCCTACACTTAACACAGCTGAGGTGGTGCCTAGAATATTCTGCTCAGTTTTGGGCCCCTCACTACAAGAAAAAACATTGAGGTTCTGGAGCATTTCCAGAGAAGAGCAACAAAGCTGGTGAAGTGTCTGGAGAACAAGCCTTATGAGGAACAGCTGAGGGAACTGTGGTTGTTTTATCTGGTGAAAAAAAGGCTGAGGGGAGACCTTCTTGCTCTCTACAGCTATGTGAAAGAAATTGTAATGAGGCTGGTGTGAGTCTCTTGTCACAAGTAACAAGCAATAGAGCATGAAGAAATAGCCTCAAGTTATGCCAGGGGAAGTTTAGATTGGATATTGGGAAAAATTTCTTCACTGAAAGGATTGTCAGGTACTGGCACAGGCTGCCTAGGAATTTCTTGGGTCACCATCCTTGGAGTTATTTAAAAGATGTGTAGATGTGGTGCTCAGGGACATGGTTCAGTGGTGGATTTGGCAGTGTTGGGTGGATGGGTGGGGTTTGGTGATCTTAAAGGTCTTTTCCAAACAAAACAATTCTATGATCAACATCTGTAGAGCCATCCCCTTCTTTGGAAGATGGATTTACTCCTACCTGAGCTTTTAAAGTTTTAACAGAAATTTTAACTCTTCTTCCTTCTCACTGGTTGTTTGATCTCCTTAGTGAAACTCCTGGCACTATCACAGGTATTGATACTGGATATGTTCCAGTATCAGTACTTACAAGAAAACCTGTTAATCCACTGTGAGAGAAAAGATGCTTTTCTTCTAGTAGGATGGATTCAAATTTCAGTAATATCTGTACATACCAGAACTTGTATTTCATATAAGCATATTTCTATGCATACCCATAGTTGATGCAAGCTTATAAAATAAAAAGAATGGCACTGTATTTTGTAAAGATCCATCACTTAAAATCATATATGAAGATAAACTCTAAGATAGTAGTATTTTAGTGTGACTGACCTTTATCACATTGTGATCTTCTGATCAGATGTAAAAGTTTATTCTCATTTGTTATAAATTTTATACAGTTTATAAACCCATGTGATCGATTAGCACTATTTCTAATGAAAGTTAGCAATTAAATAATGTAATTAATTTCTAAATAATTCTATAAGATTGTGTGTAAAATTAATACTGTAAATTAATGAATAACATAATTAATGGTATTTTACTTTTTACAGCACTTGCTTATTTCCTAGCTTATTTCTAGAAAAAGTTGAACTGAGCAATATATAGTTTTAAATTTTACTTCCATAGAATAGACCTCAGCTGTTTTTTGAAGTGTTTGCAAAAAGAGGCACAACTACACAAGAGCTGGTTGAATTCTCTGATCTCAATTGAACAGTGGCAATTTTTGGTTTGGATTAGTTGTCTTTTAAATGCCTTTGAAAGAATCACATTTCCTCTACTCCAATGAAAAATCAGAAAATGACTATGAAATTATAATGAAAACAGTCTCAGCACCGTAATACTGCCTCAAAACTACAGATTAAATCAATATTATCCACCAAACACCTAGGATGATATCCAATTCCAAGTTTTAAGTCAATACCTACAGTGAATAACAAAAGGGTGGCAGGTGTGGAACATTAGTAAATATGTTTTTACTCAGGCTGTGTGAAGCTTGACATTTACACATGATCGCAGATTATTCCTCACAAATAATTCTTCCTGCTGATTATTTATTTATTCAGAAGTGCATTTTAGTTTTCTAAAGGTATCACAATGAAGAGAATTCTTGAGAGCCCATGGAGAGAGATTTTCCTAAAATTGTTAGAAGACAACATCATGGAAATGAAGGATAGTATACAATAGCTTTAGTGAATGAAGCAGACACATGAACACAGAAGAGCTGGGGAAATAGGCAGATAATCTTGTAAACTCTACTAGTAGATGAATAGAAATGATATACGAAAGGTGTTTAGACTAAGAAAAAGAATCTGAGATTTTATGTGAAAATTAGGAATTTCAGGGAAAGTGTTATAGAAACAGCATGGGAATATTGCCACCATTAGTATTTGGGTTTTTTTAATGGATGTTTAGATGAGATGGGTGAAATTATGCCACAGCAAAAAAAACAAAACAAACACAGCACTTAGCACTTTTGGTAAGGAACACAGATTTTTACTAATGTAAAGATAAACTGCTGTGAACGAGCACCATACACCGGTATGGGACCGAGAAGAATAATGCTGAATATTTCATTCATGTATTGTAATAAAATGTGCCTGGATCAAAAAAATCAGGTTTCAAGTTGAATGGTTCAGTGTGACTCCAGACTGGTCAGGCTTGCTAGATAGGCACACGCCGCAAACTATGAACAGTATTTGAACTGTATTTCCCAAAACAACAGGTGCTTGCTGCTATATTTTCTGATTGAAGATACACAAAGGAAAATGGATTAAAAAATTTTGTTCCTAAAGTAAACAAGGAGTTTGTGGATTAGAATAAAAATGGAGGTGAAAGAGAATGATAAAGAAAAAAAATATATGCAATGTTTGTTCAGTTAGACTGTTAAACATTGGTAGATGTCAAGGAAAACAAAGACATGAGGAAGTTAATAGAGGACAGGTGAAGGAGTAGAGACTAAGGAGTAGAGAAATTTAATTATTACAAAGAACAGTGTTACCTGAGGAAAGAACACAGGAGAAGAATTAATGTAAGCTACACAGAGTTATTGTGAAAAAGGTTGAATGGGAGAAGTATGCCCAGCATAGGTGTCAAAGGGGAGAACAGAAAGCCAGATAATGATATTGTTGGTATACCAACAAGATGAGAACATCTGAGTTCTGAGAGGATAAGGCTGAGTTAAAAACCAGCAGATATGGACAGGAAACTATTACCTGAGCAGATAATTGGGCAGAGTAACACAGAAACAGTGGATGACTGAAAAATTCTGGAGGAGGGAGATATTCAATCAATGTCTATAAATAACATCATAAAATAAATAGATCTTGGTGTTTGATATTCCTTTGAATTTATTAAACTGATAATTTCATTTATCCATTTATCATGCTTGTACCTTGAATGGAATTTGTATTAGCACTTCCAACAGGATTATCATACGTTGTTCTCTAAATGACTAAGCTTCTTGCTTACTACTAGAGTGCTAAATAATGCTAGAATAATATTACTGTAGGAAGCAATTTCCAAGCCTCATCAAGTACTCTGTTCATAAGGAATAGACAGAATAATTTCTTTTCCATACCAGTCATAATCACCAGCTAGTAGGTAATACTCCCTAGAGGTACTAGGTGCATCGTAATGTATCTTAAAGGGTTTTCAGAAACAAGAAACCAATCTCTTTCTTGTGATACATTTGTTTACAAAGATCTCTTTTTGAAAAACTTAATTCTTATGGCAAAAGCTACACTATAATAAGATGACACTGTTTAAGACATAAAAATAGATGTAAGTTATTTTTAAAAATTTTATGTAGTTTTTTGCAAGATAGTACATTTTCTGACAAATAGATTTAATATTTTTTTTTCCCTTCATTTGCCTGTTGAGTAAAATATTTAAGTTTACACAGTGGACTACATTCTGGGCTGATGTTGATAAAATAGGTTTTTAGCACCTACACAGTCTATTAGGATCACTTAAAGAAAGCAAGGTGGAGAAAGTCTGACATAACTAAAACAAAATTCTGGTGCTGGCAATCTGAAATTTTTACTGACAGTAGCATTTGCTATTTGAAGAAGTCTACCCTTACTAGTAGAAGAACTGTTACAATTCAACGAAATTCTTCTAAGACTGTACAACTCTCCAGTGCTATCATTTGAACTACATAATCTATTCTGGGCTCAGGAAATACAAAAATAAATTAGTAACATGTTCTTAAAATATGGTTCCCACCTTAGGATAGCAACAGGCTACTGAAAACCTTCTAAAAAGCCATCTTCCTTAGTATTAGAAGGAAATCTGTATCCTGATCATGGACACTGCATGTTAATGGTAAGAATGGGTGAAAGTTCTAATTGTTCATATGAATGCACTCAAACTTGGGGTACATTAAATAAACCCTAAATTCTTTGTGAAGCCTTATGAAGGTCACCGTGATAATGAAATGTTATTAACAGCACACAGCAGACACTAGAATTATATTTGTGACTTTCTGACTCTTTGTCAACATCAGTAGCTTTGCCTTTTCTAATAATGTTAACAGCAGTAATTAAACATTAAACAATATGCCCTTGCCTCCTGCAGAAGGCATTATTCCATCAGTGGATTAGATACACTTTACCCTAAAAGGTTTACTTTCAAGTGACTGAGCTTTTTTATACACCGTGATTTTTTTATACACTGTGTCTACTTCTTTAAATTTGAATTTTACAAAGATTTTTGGGGTTTTTGAAAATACTTTAGATTATCATAGGCTATTTTCACTGGTAAGTGCTGGATGTACATTTTGAGATGTACATTTAAGAAAATTGTTGCGATGACTGTGAGTCAAAATACCTCACTCTGTTCAGAAACTGCCAGAAATACAGTATCTGGGCTGTGTGCACTACTTCTGCAATCTTTTCCTAGTTTTAGCTCTTTCATGGTAGAAAAGTGTGCTGGTTTGATTTGGCATGGGTTTTGGTAGCAGGGAAGGGTCCTCATCGGTGGCTCCTGTAAGAAACTACTGAAAACTCACCCTGCTCCAAAGAAACTCCCGCCAGGTCTTCTGACCAGGGCCCAGCCTTTAGAGGGACAATGGATGCATCTCTGTGATTAACATATGAAAGCACAGCTAAAAGAACTGGGACCAGGGGAGAGGTGGTGGTGAGAACAGAGGAGAGAGCAGTGCCAGAGTAGAAGTTACCAAGGTCAGTGAGCAAGGAGGGGGAGGAGATGCCCCAGCAGAAGTTTCCCCGCAGGCTGTGGTGAGAAGGCAGGTTGTCCCCCTGCAATTCATGGAGGAGCAAGCTGAAGCATCCCTGGAAGGACTACAGTGGAGCAGATGTGGACCTGCAATGCATGGACCTGGACTTGCAGCCGTGGAAGACCCCATGGCAGGGGAGTCAAGTGTTCCTGAAACAGCCTGTGACTCTGGGAGAAGCCCACCCTGGAGCAGCTTGATCCTGAGGGACTCCATCTCATGGCAGGGAGCCATGTCTGAGGAGTTCGTGAAGGACTCTCATGTGAAGGACACTGTGGGGAAACAGGGGAAGACTGTAAGGAATTCTTCTCCCTGAGGAGGAAAAAGGAACAACAGTAAGTGAGAGATTGTGAACTGACTCTAAACCCCATCCCCTGTCCCCCTGTGCTGCTGGGATGAAGGAGATAGAGAAATTGAGAACAAAGTAATTTGGTCCTGGGAAGAAGGAAGGGGTGGGGTAAAGTATCTAAGCTCTGGCTTTTGCTTTGTCTTTGTCTTGTTTGCATTTCATTAGTGATAAATTAAATTGGCATTTTTTCCCCAAGTTCTTTTGCCCGTGACCATAATTGGTGAGTGAACACTCCTTGTCTTTGTCTTGACCCACAAGCTTCTAGGTGTTTTTTGTCATCCCATCCCACAGGGAGAGGGAGTGAATGGCCCTGTGGTTCTTTATTGTTGGTTAGGCTCAAACCTTGACAAAATGTCATTAGGCCAGAAAAAATTCTCTCAGACCACGTTAGACGGTTAAACTTAATCCGAAGTGCTGTTTGTATGTGTGCCAAAAGGCTTTCTGCTAACTCCTTGGCATCTGAGTTGATATAGTGCTAAATCCAGAAACTATATCAATATTACTTAAAACATAAGTCCTTGCAGTTTTAAGAACCCAATCCATGAACGAAGTAAGTGCTGTGTAGTGTTAGTATTCATGGGAGTTACAGACAGAAACCTAACAATGTGTCTCCTCCAACATAACAGGAAATCATTGCATTTGTTAATACTAGTTTCTCAGAGCTCAGTGTGCACCTAAATGTCATAAAGGTTGAAAATGTGAAATCAAGTGAGGAGACAGAGTATCAGAAAGGAGCTGACTTCTGAACAAACTTATGAATAAGAAATAGAGAAAGATAATTCTAGAATAAAGGACAACAGAGGAATGAGTAAGCCCAATGGGTATCATCTATATTCAATTCTTCATGAATCTGAGTATGTAGCATCTGAAGATCATGGTTCTGAAGAAAATAAAAAAACCCAACACATTATACACAGTGGAGCCTAAGCAGTATTTTAAAGGTTCTCATAAACCTAGCCAGTCCTCCTAGCATACTGACATCCTGATCTGGGAAGCTTATAATCCGGGGAAAGAAAATAAAAATACTGTTATTTAAAACAGGGTGGGGTTTTTTTGTGATATTGTCATTACTTCTTCTTCTTCTTCTTCTTCTTCTTCTTCTTCTTCTTCTTCTTGTTATTATTATTATTATTATTATTATTATTTTTATTTTTATTTTTATTTTTATTTTTAATTTTCTAGGCAATTTCATTGAAATCCACTTGGAAAGACCTACACATTTCCTGATAGCTTCACTAATACATTTTCGTATTTTCATCAGTATACCCTTACTTCAAATGAACTTCTACTGAAGTACTGGAGAACAGAATACCTCATTGTTTTTGAAGTAATAAATGAGAAAAAAACCCAAACCAAACCAAAAAAAAGGTGTAATCACTACTTTTCTGCAAATTAATTAAAAAAATGTTATCAATTAGTCTTCTGTGACTGCAGCATTTATTTTCAAAAGGATCTTTCAACTTGAATTTTTAATGGTATGCAAGTTTCCATACGATATTCAATATAGATATATGCAGAAAATGGAGAAAAAAACAATTCAGTTCCCTACACACTTCTTTGCTGGCCCAGTGATTGGAAATAAATGAATAATTTGCATAGAAAAAGGATGCAAAAACTATTCACCTTTACAAAAACCCTCTTGCAAATATATGAAACTATACCCATTCAATTTGAGTCTACATGGTATGCTGCCCAGCCATTTCAGATCTCCATGTTTTTCTAAAGACAGTTTATTTTTTCTTCATATTGCAGATGAAGCATATAAACATGTATTTTGTAGTTTCAAATACAGAGGCACTTAGAAATATCTCAGAAATATCTTCAGCTGAAATGCATTTTTTTTCATGTTATGTTTTGCCTGATCATTTTAAAGCAAATGAAGAAAAACACAGTGTCTTGAATAATAAGATAATAAATTGTTTTCTATGGAGTATGTTAACTGCTTCTAGGCAGTACAGAGATATCACAAAATAAATCATTACCACCCATCTCTATATACTATATAAAGTTACACAGAGCCAAAGAAAGATTACTTTGAATACCTGTTTGTGTTCTCATTTTGAAAGAAAAATACTTTAGTAGAAGAGAATCAGTCTGGAATCAATTTAGAGCATCTAAATTTGGAGCAAGAGGAATTAAGGTAGTAATGAGGAGATGAAGAGGTTACTTTTTAGGTTTAGGGAAGATTCAGAATATGAATGCCTCCATATATGTGGATTGTTAGGATCTATAGGAAGACTGAAGCTGCCAAAGGCAGGAAACTATGACTATAAATGGAGTAAGAACAAAATCCATTAAGAGATTATTATGTGTCAAAGTGGAATGTGACATATACAGAATCTAGGACAGGAAAAAGGGAAAATTGAGTGCATTAAACTTGGATAAAAAAGAATGACCCAGCAGGGGAGGAAAAGGAGAGAAACCAAACCAGCAGGTAGGATGTGGGTAAGCGAAGACAGTCAAAGTGGGAAGATTGTCTAAAGATATAAAAATAACAAGAGCTGATTGGAAAAAAAAGGTCTGAGATGGAAAAATAAAAATAGTGTAGGGAAGTATGAGACATAGTACTAGAAAATGAGGCAGATATGAAGGAGAAGCATAGCTAAACTAGCTTTAAAGCAATGAGTTGAACCTGGTAGGGCTGAATATGCAGGAAAATGGTGATCTAGCTGAAGTATTTTGCTTCACAGAGACTCAGATATAATCCAGATTTTTTAGTGTGAGTAGATTTCACAGGTGTTATAATTTGGGAAATGTTTCTTGCTGAAGCCTGTAGGATACCTCTGGGTCATTATCTCCTCTGGTAGGGTTGTGTCATGGGTCTAAACTGTCTAGTTTTGCTGTTAGTCACCATACAGTGACAAGTAAAATATGATGGAAAATCTGTCTGTTGTGATGTCTGTATGCATGCAATCATGCATACACAGACCCTTTAAGACAATTTGATTTGTGAATGAGATACCTTGTATATAAAAGTTGTAGAAATTTCTTAAAATTCTTTGAAAAGAATCTTTAGTGTCCTGGGAATTTAGAAATTTGGTTGTTGGGATATATATAAAATAGACATACAATATTGTATATATATATATACACAACATACATATAATATATATATAAGAAATACATATAAATAATTTTGTTCTTAACACAGAAAGCATTTGGGTTTTCTTGTTATGTGTGTCAATTTTGTGACAAAGTGTCCTTGAAACCTGACAACTGATAATCTTTTTGTTCAGGTCCAATTTAAATGGTTAATTTATACTAATACAGTTCAGTAATACTAACATCACAGCTTCTAGTAATATTTGGGGGCACGTGCCGACAAAAGATGTTGAGCCAATAGAAATTAAATGGATCATGAAGTCATAAACCCTAAATACTTCTAACATTTTTATTCAATGTTGGAACATAAAAAGAGGTGTTAAAGAATGCTCTTTTTAGACAAGTTTTTCCATAGATTTATGTCCACCATTCAGGTTGTTCCTATGTGTTCGGATTCTGGTTCTGAGAGAAATTTTTATGTTTCATCGTATCAGTGACCTTCACTTTATTGGTTAACACAATTAACTTGCACTGCTTTAGATCAGAACTGGCCAAACACTGTGTCTCTTTATTCCTCTTTTACTCTACCACGTCTCCTGTAATAGTTTTAACTGCTCCAAACTATCCTTCCAAGTCAATACATCAGTGAAAACCCATATTATTGGTATGCCTAGAACATGGGCAGTCTCCAGGAAACCTGAATACATTTCATAGACTTAACTCCTATTTGAAATAGATTTTCTAAGGTTAAATTATACATTCCTTTTCCCCTTTACCCTTGAACCTTAAAAGTTCCCTCTTGAGCAAACAACTGCCTACTTTCTATACCTTTTCATTTTTAATTAACCTTCATTACTTGGCATTATCAGTAAAGGATGCCATTGACACCTTTCCTCAAAATTATTTATGTTCACTGTAATCATACATAGATGAAGTAGTGGTATTTTTATGTGCTAACATAGCTCCCCAGACACACATAATCCATGAAATACAGGTTTTTCATCACCAAATTGAAAACATGGATTATACACCAATAATACAAGTTTCTTTGCTCCTCTTTGCTACCTGTTAGATTAACAGAATGAGGTAAAGCAGACAACTAAGAAATCACTTATATTCAGACCAGAAAATGTTATCTCTCTTTTCGAGTACGAACAGAGGAGACTTGGAAGGAAAATATATTAGCAGGACTTTAGAGTTCATAGCTTGCAAATCACACCTTTCTGCCTGAAGACATCAGATAGCTTTGGAAAGATATTAGAAGCTCTGGATAATTTGAATTTTTTGATATCTGACATTATGGATAGAAAAAGGAAAATGTTGCATCTGAAGTATTTGACAGATAAGACCACTTTAAGGCAAAAAAAAAAAAAAAAAAAAAAAAAATTAGTGGTTTTTCTATGTGATAATATTGCTCCATAGAACTTAGTCATAAAAAAAGGCCTTATCATAGGATGCTCCGCTCTCATTTATGATTTGATCCTGACAAAATAAGTAATGTAAACATAGTGATTGATAGTGGAACTGATGATTTTTATATATATATATATATTGCACACTAAATAGATCATGTCTGCTACTAAGTTAAGTACAGGCAACTTATTGCAGAAGTTGAATTTGATTGTTGGCTTTCTTTTTCCAGTTCTCCACTGCATCCCCTGTGTGTTATTCTTCTGTTGCTCTTCAGAAATAAAGGAGTTCTAATGCACATCTCCCTCTCTAAGGAGAAAAGTAAAGAGTAAACTAACCAATATCATCTACTTGTGTTGTTTTGGCACACTTAACTGCTGCTGTACCTCAAATGAACTGCAGTTTCCATGCCCATACACTCACTTTCCATTAATTATATTGAATAGTGATCCATAAAACCATAGCATAGAATCATAGAAGGGTTTGGCTTGGAAGGAAACTTAAAGGTAATCTAGTTCCAACCCCCCTGCACTGTCAGGGACACCTGCCCACTAGATCAGGCTGCTCAGGGCCCCATCCAACCTGGCCATCAACACTTCCAGGGATGGGGCTTCCACAGCTTCCCTGGGCAACCTGGGCCAGTGTCTTATCACCCTCACACTAAAGAATTTCCACCTAATGTCTCACCTAAATCCAGTTTACACTGTACTTTTTGAAACCCTTTGATGTTCTCCTTTTTCACTAAAAAAAAAAAACTGGAAGTGAGGATAAAATGTATTGTCTTCTGCCTCTCTTTCCTCACAAACATTGAGACTCTTTTGTTGAAAAGGATATATTTCTGTATTACTTTTATTTGAAAGGTTTGTTTTGACATATAACATGTTATGGGATAGGTAGAGAGCAATCATAGATTGTGAAACATTAAGTAAAAAATAGGAGGTAGGAAATAGAGTTCTATATAATTTTTTGTCAATATAATCCTTTCTACAGGTGAAAATACTTTACTCCTGTAAAAAAAAAGGTCATATATAGACAAAATCAGTATCTTTTGAAGAGAAAAATGTAACTAACAGTAACTAACAAATTATTGTGGCAGGGATTTGGTTCTAGATTAAAACACGTATTTAGCCAACCTGATGCCAAGTGTCTGGGCACAGGTTAGCTGAAAAGTGTTCTAGCAGTTGTCTTTGTGTTCATTGTATTGATACTGTCCTGCTGGACCTCATTCAGAGAAGCACTCCTTGGAGATGTGAAGGCTGGGGGCAACCTTGGCTTGAGTGACCATGTGATGATTCAGTTCAGGATCCTGCAGTACAAGACAAGGCCGCAGGGGACTGTTTTAAATAATTCTATTGGAGATCATCATGGAGATAAGACATGTTCAGGAAAGATGGTTGATTTTCAAGGGTTGCCTCTTCCAAGCTAAGAACAGTTCCTCTCAATGTGCAGGCAGTTTAGCATAGATGACAAGAGGCCTTACTCTTGCAAATGTTCCAGCCACTTAAAGACACAGTTACCATTTAGTTTGTTTGAAACTGATTTGATCGATCACACCTAATACTTACATTGCTTCATTTCTTTCTTGTCTTTCAGTTTTATCAACCTTTAGCTAACAAGGGTTTTTTTTGGTAATTTTTTAAAATCTTGAAAATTTAGAATTTTATATTAACACAAAATATATTTTATATGATGGGCTACATGTTTATTATCTTTGCAATATCCAACAATGAATCTTTGGAAGGGGAGAAATTCATGGCTATTTTTTTTGTCTTTGTGAATGCTAAACTTAGCACTCTCCTGAAAAGAGAGAGGACAGTTTTCAGCCAACTGACATTCATCTTCTGTCAATGTTTGTACTAGTGGCTTAGTACAGCAAACGTTATTTACCACTGTTTTTACTTTGAATCTGCCTATACATAAATAACAACAGTACACCCTTCTATTCACATCTCATATATACCAGTGCTGAGTAGACAAGTATTTATTTTGTTTTTATCCTGCTGCTTTCTGATGCACTGAACTCTAAATTTCCACATAAATCACTGAGCATTTCAATGTCTTAAGGCTTTCTGATCAGAGCTGCAACACAGCAAATAATTTGTGAATCGAACACAACTTGACATAACTGTAAAAATATAATTAGCAATCTTTTGGTAACCTATATTTTTGTTTTAATTGGATCTGGGTTTTGTAATCCTTTCTGGTTTTATTTTCTGGGTTTTGTTTTTGTTTTATTTTGGGCTTTTTTGGAGAAGGGGTATTTTAAGTAAACACATTAGCAAAAACCCTTGCCATTTTTTTCAATTCTTAGTCTCATAAAGACTTTCCTTTGCCCTCACAAATTTCAAGCTATCCCAAGAAGCAGGCTGGCACTTCATTTAGAGAATAATATTCCCTATTCTACTGCATTTTCTTCTGGTATTGTACACAGAATAGCCATATTTTAATCCATTTCCTTTGATATTGACAGGACCCTGAGTGCCCCAGAGGACTCTGCAGCCTGTTCCCTTCCCAGGGGACTGGGCTGCCATGACCTTGCCTCAGATCTGATGTGCACTGGTTCAGCCTCAGAAGGTCTCTCCTCTCTCATTTGAATAAAAAGAGAAGTTAAGCTAACCCCTGTCCATTGGCTGGAGCCCTAGAGTCCATGGGAGACATAAAAAACATTTTAAATTCTTTTTGTTTATTATTTATACCTCCTAGATAAAATGGGAGAAGAAGATCTGTGAATTCCTTAACACTTTCAATGTACCAAAACCAAGATTTCAATAAACTGTAAAATACACACAGACACATTCAAATATGGAAGTAACATCCAATCTAAAATCCGCTATGTTGAAATGAGAAAATAATAAAAGAAGTATAAGAACTTTGTGCCCTCAGATGCTCCAATCAAAAGAAGCCCACACTGTTAGTTTCATACAGGCTGAAGTGCCCTTCAACATAACACAAAAAAACAAGAGGAGAAAATACAGTTGGTCCAGGCCTGAGTTTAATACAAAGTCTTAATACCTTGTGCTTAGTGGGAAAATAAAGCTGGAAGTATCAGACAGACAAAGAAAGGTTTCTGAGTAGTGACAAGGAAAAACTGAGTTTTAGCATAAAAAAGAGGTTTTCCAAAACCCCTAAAAAAAACCTGATGCAAGAGGGAGTATGTTACAACAGCCAGTGCAAAAACCTACGATTCCTCCCCTCCTTTCCTCTGTTAAATCAATGTCTACTGTGGCATTAAATGTATTATATTATCTACTTTAACTAAATCAAAGCAGGGAAAGATTAATTGGACAATATACTAAATGCCATAATGCTGAAACCAAGCTATAATATCTGAAAAAAAATATAAAAAAATGAGGAAAGCAACATTTTAATTAACAACTATAAATGACTACATGAAAAACAGTAACAGAGTTGTGTGCAGCATGTTGGTTAATCAGAAAACATCAATCTTGCAGAAGTATTAAAGGAAAAGGGAATTATATCAACTTCAGCAAAAAAAGGACTAATTTTTTTCTATGTGTTTTTTAAATTGATTTAATTGGCACATTATGCCATTCTTAGAAATCAAGACGACCTCACCACAACTACTGTTCTTATATTAAACCAAACCACCTCAGCTATATGGCACTGGTATGGAATTTGTGAGCTATATATCAGAAAACTAAAGCAAGATCAACTAATCTTTTCAGTTTCTGAAGAGAGGACAGTATTCAGCATTCAATACTTTCCTTAGCTTTTCTCCCCTTTTATTCGAGTATCACAAACAGGCATACAAATACCCTTATCTTCAGCTACATATCTTTTACAACTATTTGGAGATAATAATAAACTCAAATTACTCATGACTAGATCTAGCAATGTCTGACATTCATTTTTGCATGTAAACATAGGCACAGAGTAGGAACCTGGCCATGTCACAAACATCCACTTCTGCCTTCTTGAACATTCAAATAGAAATGGTGTCTGGACAGATGGAAAAAGAAACACATTTATGTGTCTAGATGAACATTAAAACACATAAAGCACTTCTACACCTATATTAGAGAGCTTTTCTGTTCAATACAGTGAAGACAAATGAAAGATGGGTGACTCACCAACACTTGCTTGTTGTACCTTTGACACCTTTCGTCATTTATATATTAAAAAAATACATATATTCCTAGGCTAGTATTTAGCCTGACATCTTCACAGTATTCACACTTTGGACATTGTCTTTAAAATTAAACCAGATTAAAATATAAACACCTTAAACAGCTTTAAAAAGTGTGCATCTTTTTTGGTTTTATACTCTTTGGTGCTTAGAAATAAGGAGTGACTCTACACTTGGTGACTTGCAGCTTTTTCCAGATCACCATCAAGTATTCCCCAAGTAGCACTATGAAATCCCCGAATGCCTAGTGAACAATGTTCTGAAAACTAGACTTACTCATAAGAAATAACATTTAAGAATGCTAGAGAACATTTTTTTTCCTCTTGTAAAATTAAGTCACGTTCATTTTTATGTAATGTTGTAGCTTAACACTTCTGAAAGGAAAAGCTTTTACACTAAAAGAAATGGAACACAGATGCAGACAAAATCAACACTGTCTAAAAGTCAACAGATGAAAGTGGGTGTATTTTAATATGGTTTTAAATATCAGTATGCAATTTAGATGTTTCATGTGTTGGAGAAAAATGTATTTTTGTTTGTAACTGGTTTCTTCAAAAGCAAACGTGGCTAGAGAATTCTATTTAAATTATACAATTTCTACATGCTGGGAACATATGTTTCTCTATTCCTGACTCCTCTCTGTGGTTTTTCCTCCAACTCTGAATCCTCTAATGTATTTGCTGTGAATTGTATAGGGATTTTATAGAGATATTTCAAATATTTTTCAATCCATATTGGTAATATCTGGTGGTAGTTACAGTGATTCTTATGATTAGTCTGCACTGGAAATACACAGCAGTATATTAATGAGAAAAAAATAGCTATCAAAAGTAATTAAATCCAAAGGATATTAAAAATCAACACAACCTTCCTTGAACTTCACAGTTCTAGCACAGTCATACACCTGTTCAACAACTTTATCAATGACCTTGATGATGGGACAGTGTCTTCTCAGCAAGATTGGCTGATTCACCTGAAGGCTGTGCAGCCATTCAGTGAGATTTGGACAGGCTGGAGAGCTGGCCAAGAGGAATCTAATGAGATTCAACAAGAGCAAATGCAGAATCCTGTACCTGGGAAGGAACAACAAAATGCATCAGTACAGGCTTGGATGTGATCTGCTAGAGAGCAGCTCCGTCGAGAAGGACCTTGAAGTCCTGGTAGACAACCATTTATTCATGGGACAACAATGTTCCCTTGTGGCCAAGAAGGCCAATGGTATCTTGGGGTGCATTAGAGGAGTGTCTCCAGCAGACCGAGGAAGGTTCTTCTTCCCCTCTACTTGGCTCTGGTGAGACCTTACTTAGAGTATTGTGTGCAGTTCTGAGCTTCCCAGTTCAAGAGGGACAGGGATCTACTTGAGAGAGTCCAACAGAGGGCTAGGAGAATGATTAAGGGACTGGAACACCTGCCTTATGAGGAGAGGCTGAGACCTGGGGCTTTTCAGTATAGAGAGAAGAAGGCTGAGGGAAGATCTAATTAATGTCTGTAAATACATGAGGGCTGGGCATCAAGAAGGCAGAGACAAGCTCTTTTCACTTGTGTCCTGTGATAGGACAAGGAGCAATGGACTCAAACTCAAGCACATCAAGTTCCATCTCAACAGGAGGAAGAACTTCTTTACTGTGAGGGTGACAGAGCACTGGAAAGGGCTCCCCAGAGAGGCTGTGGAATCTCTTTCTCTGGAGACTTTCAAGACCTGTGTGAATGCCTTCCTGAGTGATCTGCCCTAGTTTTGGTCCTGCTCTGACAGGGGGGTTGGACTCAATGATCTTGGGAGGTCCCTTCCAACCCCTAATATTCTGTGATTCTGTGATTCTATGAATCTGTGTATGATTTAATCCGCTTCAATACTTGTATTTGCTTCATTTGAAGATTACTTTGCACTATTCTTGTTTTCCATTGGCCTTCACATGCAAGAGGAATTTTTAATCTATCTGTTTTACTGGTACTTCCCTATACCATTGTTGAACATTGGTTCTTTCAGGTTCCTTGAATGTTTGAGTTAGGATTATGTTATAATAGAAATGTTTTTCCTTTAGATGTAAAAGCTGAATGAAATGCCAAGAATATAAGCACATATATATTCAGAGGCCCATTTCTCTTTAATGTTTGGACAGTAAATAAGCAACTTTGAGACAGAGAATTTTTTGCATGAATAAGTTTACTTCAAAATGGAATACTCCAGCAGGAC
The DNA here is from genome assembly GCF_020740795.1 of Apus apus. Lineage (NCBI taxonomy): Eukaryota > Metazoa > Chordata > Aves > Apodiformes > Apodidae > Apus > Apus apus. Next base: position 5,428,816 of record NC_067284.1, read on the forward strand.
TTTTTTTTAGAATGTTTTCAGAGGGATGAGATTTTAGGAAGAATGAAAATAATTTGAATTAACATTCTGGGCCTTAGCAGTTCAGAACTAACATAATTTTAAAAGGTAAAAATCCTGTTCAATATCTTTTTTAGTTAACACATTTTTAGGAGGAATTTAGAAACATTACCTGGGTATGTAGGGGTGATGTAGGGAGGGACCTGTTGGAGAGGGTCCAGGGAAGGGCCACAAAGATGATCAAAAGGCTGGAGCAGCTCTGCTGGAAGACAGTCTGAGGGAGTTGGGGCTGTTCAGCTTGGGGAAAAGAAGGCTCCAGGGAAACCTTATAGCAGCCTTCCAGTACCTGGAGGGCCCACAGGAGAGACGGGCAGAAACATTTCTCTGGACACTGTAGTGACAGGACAAGGAGAAATAGATTAAAACTGGAAGAAGGGAGATTTAGGTGAGACAGGAAGAAATTCTTTAGTGTGAGGCTGGTGAGCTACTGGAACAGGTTGCTCAGGGAAGCTGTGGATGCTCTCCTCCTGGATGTGTGACCCAAATGGACCAATCACTGTCCTTCCCATGGTGCCCGGTATTAAATGGCTCCTAATAAGCCATCTCCTGGCCTCTTTGACTGGTATGTTTTTTGAATTGGGGTTTGTTTGTTATTGCTTCCTGTGCTGCTGTTCCTGCATCATATTTTCTTGCTGGAGAAGGACATTGTTCATCAAGGCAAATTGCCTTCCTGAGTAGGACCAGTGCAGCTGCTCCAAGGCTTTTGTGGACTGTCACTAGGACCCTGGCTTCAAGCACACCCATCTGCTTTTGAGTCTAGTTTAGGACTTTTCTGGTTGGGAAGTAATTACCAACTGAGGAACGTGAATTCCGTATTTACATACTTGTATGTATTTGCAATTAATCACCATTATTATGACTTCATTAAACATATTCTTGGTGGGTTTTTTTCCAACCTTAAAGTCTCTCTTCTTTATTCCCCTTTTTATCTTCTCCTGGGAGGGCAGTGGGGGGATAACAGAGAACATCTGTCACCTGGTTATTGGCTGAAACCATGATATCAGGTCCTCACTAGAGAGGACCATTACCTGAAAGTTATTTATAAGTTTAGGAATGTGTATTGATGACAAAAGAGAAAAACAGTAGCCCTTAATCTTTTCACATGATCATATTTTGTTCTAAAGATATTTTTTTTCCCATTGAAAATGCAATGTAATTATTATATTCCTCCACAGCAAATACATGTTGCCAGAAATTGTGTCACAATATTTTGTAAGTTAGCTGGCTACAAATACTTTCTTTAAAAGAAAAAAAAAAAAAAAAAGCTTTTGAACACTGTAAGAGTTTGATTTTATTGAGAAAGCAGTTAATTTTATCGGAGAAATGTGATTTAAATGTCTTGTCCTTTCATTGGTTTGTCTGTGCCATTCAGTAGATATGAGCTTCTTTCCTGTTGGTAATAAAATCCAGAGTGGCTTATTTGGCATAACAAGTAATTTCCAGTTATTTTCTCATTGAACAGAAGAGTCAGTGCTATTAGCAAAAGCTCATTAGAGGACACTACTGCCTTCAGTTCAGAAGGTACAAAGTAGCACCCATTGTGACTAGTTCTCTGGGAATTGATTTAGGCTTAGGACTCATGTTTTTTACTTGTCAATAACTCTTCACTGCCACAGCTCCTGCTGTCTTAATGTATAGTCAATTGTAGTTTAATAAAAGTATTTTAGCTTTCTGGAATTCATGTTCCTATATTTTGTACACTAGTTTTATGCTTTGCCTACCTCTTATGAATTCCAGGGGCTTCAGTGCCAAAAATAGTGTGCGATAGTTGTCAAGTTTTACCCCTCTATCATCAGCTATATTTGGACTTGGCATGCATAGTTTTCTGTCTCTCATTGTTTCTTGGCTAGAGTTCTGAGACTTTTCAATACCAATAGGTTCATGTTTAATACTTGGTGTAGACATTTTGGGGACAGTGACATGCATATAATATTAAATAATCCTGTTATTTCAGACTGATCAGAGCCTTTTGAGACAGCCAGCTCTTGAGTTTTATATCTGTATTGATTTTGTACATTTTCATCATAACAAGCTGCCAATCATTGACTTTTGCAAACAAAAAACCTATTTCTTCATAGTTGTAGTACTACTTAGGGCTTATTTACTCTAAATTAGTTTACAGTTGGTTTAATTACAAGGAATCCTTCATTCCTGTTTGTTGTTGTTTTTTTGTTGTTTTCTTTTCTTTTTTATTGAAAAGAGCAGGTCTGAAATGTCATTTGATTTCCTGTCAGTGATAAAACTGTTTGTTTTCTTTGTTGACTAGTAAGCAAACTGGTGCTACTGATGGCCATGCTGTGACATATTTTTGTAAGAGCAGGCCCATGACCTGAAGAAATGGTTTCTTTAATCAAGGGTTGTATCTGTTCAGATCTTGAGTGCCATCTGTTTCTGTCTACACACTGTTAGCACGTAACTCCTGAACACCTTACTCATCCTAGCACCCTGACATGCTAGAAATGGGGATGTGTTAACTGCAGCTCTGGAAAGGAGCTCCAGCTGGCAGCACCCAGAGGGTATCAACTGCTGCTTAACACTGCAGAGCTTTTCAAACAGTCGTTGTTTAAGATGCAAGGATGTTCACCTGCACATAAATCATACACCCCTTTTGAGGTGGGTTATTTGTTGGTTGTTTTGTTGGGGTTTTTTTTGGGAAGACTTGTTCACCCCCAGTCTGTTGAAAAAAATAAATGTTGGTTGTAACCCTCTGATAGATCTGGGAAAGAATTTACTGCAGTCTTTAGTGTTCATCACAATTAATTTTGAAACTAAGATGTAGGACTAATCTGTAAATACTGTCAGGGTATCTGAAAAATATGAAGAGTAGTGGCCTATTAATACTTCCTTCAGAGAACAACTGACATACCTTCAGCATAATTAATGAGATCATGTAAGTAATATGACACTGGTTTTCTCAGTTGTGTTTTAAATAGTACAAAACCAATGATGAGCAGACATTCTCAAAGCTGAGACCAGAGTTACTAGAACTGCTTTGGTTAGTAGGCAAATGCAAGTTCTAAAAAATCTGTCTCTGAGTTCCAAAAAAAAACCAAAAGAACTGCAAAGCAATGGTAAGGCATGCAAGGAAGGCCAGTGGTTAGATTTATGAAAAATGTTCTTAACTGGCTCATGACAGACAGATTTCCAGTTTCTTCCTAAAAATGCTGCAGTGGAAGATATCCAGATCCTGAAATAAGAACTAAAATGGAACCATAAGGAAAAAGAAAGAAAAAAAACAGTGTAAACTAATATGAGATAATAAACTGCTAAAGACATTTTTGTGTTAAAAAAAAAAAGTAGGTATTAATTACTCAAATGAGTAAAAGTAATAAAAATTAAGAGCAAAGAAAGACATCACTTGCAGGACAAAAGTGCTGCTGTTGCATTTAGTTTGTTTTGACATATTTATTAGTAGAGATCCTACAACAAATTCTATCATTATTTCCTAATAATATTTTGCTGAGATTAATCTTAGTTTAAGTACTTATTTCTCTACCCTTTTCCCTTCCAGTTCCAGGTTGTCATGTTTTCTGAATATATTTTCGATTCATTATTTTGTTTGTATTATAGTTGTGACTTCAGATTTTTACATAATTTTATAATTATGTTATAAGCATAGCATATCATTACAATATTAATATTTCAATATATAATTCCAATTACAGGAAACACATGTAATATAATGTATATATAACTAATTATTATATGTATTTTAAATACATATATTCTGCATTAACTTAATTCAGGACAGCTTCAGTGATGATATAACCTAACTAAGAAGCCAAAGCACTGACAAACAGTACAAAAGTTTCATGGTGCAATTTAATACCCTCTCAGATGCAAACATCTTCCTTCTTATGAAATGTAAGCTATCATATGCTAATAGAAAAGACAGTGATTTTTCTAGAATTAGGTATGTGTTTGTGTGCCATTCTCCATTTGAAGAAAACAGAAGTTTCCATGTCTGCATTTTTTTCATTGCTACAATTTTTGTCAGTTTGGTTAAAATGTTGACAACTTTCAGTTTGTATTTTGTTTGTCCATCCTTTGTTTCCCTCTTTCCCTTTGTGTTCTTGGCTGAAAAATATTTCCTGACTATACCTAATTATTTCAGAAGTAGTTTGAAATTAAAAAAAGTAAAGAATTCTTATTTTAAATGAATTTTCTTTGTATTATTTTCCTTTCAGCTCCTTTTTATTTCTCTGATTCTAAGGCACTAGTCCTGAAGGTACCTGCATGCATATATTCTCAAACTTCCACTTACTTTCAAGAAATCTCCACAACAGAAAAGTCCATGTTTTTACTGCTTTATTTGTCCTCTCATCTCTCCAGTCTCCCTGTCTTCTAGCATCTACCACTTCTTCTACCACAACGTATTCCAAACTGTTTATTCTTTCAATCTTAATCTTTCACTTCTCATAAAAACAAAACCATCCCATGAAAACCACCAAAGTAACATGCCTTAGCCAGGAAAGTCCATTTTCTTTGAGACACAGCTGTGAGATAACTAAATGTCTCAACAAGCTATGTGTTAGCCTGGTCTTACAGTGAATATGAAGGACAGGTCTTCATGCCAGCAGAGACATCACAAGTAAAAAGCAGCACTGGAAACAGTACATTCTCTTTACACCTACCTTCTCATCTTCATTGCTATGCATATTCTTTTGTTTTCAAGAAAGTATTTTCATGAAGGAGAACAGCAGCAATAGCATTAACAACAAACTAATGGAAGAATCACAGGACAGTGTCACATGTCTCTTCCTTCGAAGAGAGAAGAAATAATAGTTGTTATTATAATGAAGAACTTCTTTTACTTTTGTATCCTCAAAAATTTCTAGCTATTCTCATCCACCATTCTAAGAAAAGCAGAGAACATATTTTAATAACAAGTATTCCCCACAATAAAAAAATGAAGCCTTAAGTTTTGTTTGCTGTTTATACAGGAAAAGTAACATGCTCTCATTTAACTTCAAGCTATTTATTCTATGATGTTGAAAATGCATCTGGTGCTTCTGTGGAAGTATATTTTCAATATACCTTTAAGAGGAGAGAAGAGAAATTTTCCTTGTACTGTAAAACTCAAAGTTAGGCAAAAAATCCCAGTCACCCATTGAGAACAAAGGACTTGTGGATTAAGAAACCAAAGGTGATGAAATCTCAAGCTAAATCAATTAAGTCACTGCTTGTTTATTTCTCATAATAAACATAGTATGAAGTAGCTTGAGTGAACCTGTAACTCTGATTAGTGGTCCTTAGGGTCGGACAGTGACAGTGGGAAATGTGATATATGTGTCAGGAGCAAAGTTTGTCATCAACAAATAATATTTTGTAGTAAAATATGAAAAATACAAAGGCAACCTTATGTGGGGATACAGGGTGTGTGACACACTCTGTGCTTCCTTAGTTATTTTTGCAGGAGGAAAGGGCAACCTCCCAGCTAGCATTTGCCATTTGAGAAAAAAGATGCATTCATTAGTTTACAAAGGATTGGTCATGTTTTAAGCAAAGACTGTGTCCAAATTGAAGCACAAGGGATTTTGACTTCTCACTTTTTTCTCTGTCTCACTTTAAGAAAGAAGTTTGAAAAGTCCAGAGGAGGAAAAAGAAATGACCTCTTTCCTCTGTTCAACCTAGTTCACTATGAGCAGATTAAAGCTGTCACATTAGTCATGGTAGTGGGTTTTAGTTTGAGTGGCATTTATACTGCTGTGTAGATCTACTGACTACCAAGTCTGCTGTTTCCATTTTCTCAGGATTTCACTTCAATTCTGTATAAGACTGTTTCTTCTTTTCTTCAGAGGACAAAATTGTAAAACTTGGTTCACTTTCTATTAGGATATAATCATAGAATCATAGAATGCCAGGTCAGAAGGGACTTCATGGTTATGTCATGGGGCTCTTAGCCATGAGCTATGGGAATTTCCTTTGAAAGGAGAGGAGATAAAACATACAGAGGGAGAGATAGTACAGGCAGAATAGATTTCTCACCATAAAAATAATTATATCAACCATCTTATTTTAATTCCTCACCAGTGTGAAAGCAATGAACCAAGTCCACATTGGCTTCAAAGTCTACAGGCTTCCAGGTAAAACAGATTCAGGATATTGTTGTGTTTTTCTTTCACACTAAATAGGTAAAAATGTAAGTCTTTTGGTGTTATGCCTTACTTAAAATTTAAAAATCTCACTTCAATAGAGAAGAAAGTGAAGTGAAATCAATTTATCCTGAAATGAGCACTTAATGAAAAGAAGTGCAGACAAGCAAACATCTCCAAAGACAAAAATAAATAAATAATTATTAATTAAATTAATAAATTGGAAAAGCAGCTACTCCCATTACATATAGGGAACTAAGCAAATGCCAGATTGCCAAACTTGATCAAACTGAGTTTTTGGTTGTTCCTTTGGTTGATTGTTCTTTTCATTTGAAATTTAGCTACTGATGGCATCTTCATCTGCAGCATGAGCATCTCCTTTATAAAAAGCAGTAAACATATAAGCATATTCTCTGTTTGTTTGGTTTTATTGTTGGGCTTTTTTGGGTTTTTTTTTACAGTTCAGAAGATTTATGGACAAATGAAACCAGCTAGAGTTGGTTTCCAGAACGTCCTTCTCACACAGAACTTGGCTTCCATATTGTCCTCAGCCCTTTAACATGCACCAGCCACTGGACTGCAAGGCATGCTCTTCCCATTCTTCCAGGGCTTGGTTAATACATTCCCAGGAATCAAACCATCAGACCAGGTATTTATGCATTGAAAAACTGGGGATCTAGACTCTATTTTCTGAGCTCATTCTTGAATTCCTGGCTGCACCATTTCTGCATTATTTATTAATAACAAGTATAATGAAGTTCTACCAAATATCGACTGACAAGTTGTAATAAATAACAATTTTCAGTCCCTAATTCAATTTCATTTCCTTGTGTGTGGTTTTTTTCCCCCCTCTCTCTACTTATGCATCTGCCTTTCCACTTCAGTGCTCTGCCCTTGTGGGGAAAGTAAATAACTTTCAGAAGACGGATATAAAATATTGTAAAATGCAAGCTGAAAAACTGGAAGGAAAAAATTCCAAATTAAAACTTAGTCTTGATTTTTTTAACAGTAGACAGAACTCGAGGCACAACATAACTTCAGAAATCTGTATTGCTTTTTACAGAAATGTTATAATGCTTTTTTCCTGAAATATTACAGGACTCAAGAGTATACTTGAGGGCATTGATTTCAACAGGAAATAGTATCAGACTTTTATTAGCAATCTTTTTGTTGAATACTTGGAACAATAAATGTAGAAACCAGGGCATCTAGTAAATGAGTAGAGTGTAGAAAGTGCTTAAAATCAAGTCACGTTGCACAGTTCATCGAGACTTGTTCTATTTGTGCCTTTCTCCAAATGATATTAGCTTTAGGGGAGAAATCTCATGCTTTCCTTTATCATTTAAACTTCTATGGCCCTGTTCTATTCTTAGATAAAAAGAATAAAAATAAAATTGAAGGAACATGAATTGAGTGTCAGAAGAGAATAATTCTATTGCAAGTTAAACTAGCCTGAACATGCAAAAGAGACTCTCTGTGTTGTCATATAATTAAAAAGAAAACTCTTTCCAGATCCAGCTGCATTCCTCTATACTTTTAAAATCCAATTTTTCTTCATCCCTAGTTTTCCTCTTTTTCATATTCAAGCTGCAAGTTGCATTTTGAGTTCAGTACAGTAACATTTTCTTTTTAAACTATAAGTAATCATTACTTAAGTCTGAGAAAAAAAAAAACAGCTTTGAATGTCTGTGAGACACTGAAATTGAACAGTCAGACATGTTATGATAATGTGGAAGAGCCAGAGTTTGATCACACAGACTTGAGACTAGAGGAGGGGAGTATAATTTTGCTACCCAGCAGGAGTAAAATTAATTCAGTTCCTGCCAGTCACCATACTTAAAGAGTCCCATTGTTAGTGAATGTTTGCTGTGAGTGTACAGCCTTCATCCTCAATGATAATGAAGTTTGAGGGAGAATGGGAAGATTTATCCTCTTTAGCAAAGATCTTTGAGCTAATCTCTTGACATCCCAACGAGTCAGTGTGTATGACAACATGTGCAAAAATGTCAGACAGAATTTATGCATAAGTTGAAGACAAAAATAGTCTAAAAAATACACTAAAATTACTTGAGATACTTAATGGAGAGGTTGCATCTTATTTGATTGCTTTTTCTTATGTTTTTCTTTTTTTTTAATAATTGTTATTTTATTTTGCTATTCTTTAGGCAAACATTTCAGTATGTCCCTTGAGTTCACATCCAACTTTGATGTTGCTTTCTTATTCTAGACTGGAATCCTCTCAGCAGTTATTTCAGAAAACTGCCCACTAAGGAATCGAGTAGAAAGCACTGGGGCCACAAAACATTTTAAAGCTTACAACTCTGTTACCTTGGTATTTCATACTTAATCATTATAATTTTTCCAGACCTTTATCTGATTACTAATTGATAATATTTTTACTTCCAACCCATTCTTACACTTTTTCTTCCTCTCTTCTACTAAATATCTCAATTTTCTCATAACAAAGATCTTGACAATCTTGCAATATTTTTGCTATACTTGATTTAGAACATCCCTGTCTTGTCTATTGTCTAGCTACACGCCCTTGAAAAAATGTAAATGGAGGTTTGACAATAGATGTAATGTAGACACAACTTCTCCTGGGCATTTTCCTAAGAGTTTTTACAATGCATGTGTGCTTTCCCCCCCTAGATTTTCTTCTTTTTTATAATCAGTGAACACAGGACTGCTGACCTGTTCCATCACGTTTGTCATCCTTTCCCAGATTTTCCTGTTTGAGGTCTTTCCAGACATACCAGTGCTTACCTGTGTCTTCCAGACTCACACTGTAAGTCTTTCTTGCTGTTGCTACAGGCATGGCACTGCACGTGGTCTCTCAGTAGATGCTATGCTCTTATCTCTAGACTTCACTGCATACACCTGAGGGCAGATGAAAGGAGAAGTATCACAATTCAATCTGTTTCATATCATGCATGTCTGGGAAGCCTGTTAAGCCACTGCTGGTGTGCACAGGCAAAGGAGAATCTGTAAATGACATCTCCACACAGGTATCTGAGAGCTGCCTGGGAACAGAAGAGGAGAGAGGCGAGGACACAAGTCTAAAAATAAGCTTAAGAACTGAGCTTGCTTCCCAAAAAAATGTTGTTAAGAAATGATTTCTGGGGGGCAAAGAGCAGAAAATTTGAAGTGAATAATTCACTGCTGAGTTCACCCTTCTGGTTTGTCTTAGTACCCATAAACTTTCATGTTATGACTTGCATTTAGTAATCGCCAATTTTTACATTATTTTTAGCTTGTTCTCAGTGTATTGCACTATATTTCACTGTGCTAATTTGAAATGTGATCTGTGTGTTCAGAATATAAAGGAATATGAGAAGCCATGAGTTTAAAAACTTGTAATCACACAGACCTTCTCATATAGAAATATTTTGATCACTATATAATAATTAGACCACTATATGATTTATTTGCTACATAACTTCTATACCTGTATTCACTTACAACTGGTATTAGATATAAAGTCTAGGATTCTTATAACCTAGGTTTAGCTTTCCAAAGAAACTAAGAAAACAGTCTGAGCTACTCATCCAAGCTATCTCTATTGTAAATGTAGATAAAAAGCTGATGATTTATCCCAAAAATGACAGGTATATATCTTATCACAAAAACAACTGCTCTCAAAAAGCTACAATTTCTTTCCATTAAAGGAAATCTAAATAATAGCTGACATTTAAAGCATGCAGCTGAACCTCTGTTCAGCTCTTTTAGTTCTGGTTCAGGTGACCTGCTTCTTACAGAGCAGAGCATCAGCCTATATAAAATTGTTTATGAATACTTCAGGTTTTAATCAGTGTATTTAGTTCTAGCTTTAAACCTATCAGAGATTTCACACCTCAGAAGTCCTATGATTTGTTGAAAGACAGGAAGCTCTGGGGATGGAGTGTTAAAAGTAGACACAGTATGTTCTGGAAAGAATATGATGTCTTAAGTGTTGCAGATTGTCCATGTTTTTGTTTCTGTTTCAGTTTGTTTGTTTTTGTTTTAAAAATAATTTTAATAATTACAAACCCAGAGGATTTCATATATGTATCTATTTAATATAACAGCTACTAAGCTTAATCTTCCTAGCTAATTAGCATTTACGTAGCCATGGATTATACTGGAAATACATGGATAATACTGGAAAACCACAGCAGCAGATTCAGAAGTGATAAGAAACTTCAAGAACTTTGAAAAGACACTTGAAGAACTGACCTCAAAGAATATTTTCTTCAACAGTTTGCTCACTGGCAGACTGTCTGTCTGTGGTACTGCTATAAAGATTGGAGCAATATAAACAGTTTGGAGTTACATCTAGAATAAAGATCAGATAGCAAGAAATATATTGATTTAATTTTTTTTTTTTTCTTTGAAGGTACAGTCAAGCAGTTTGTGCTCAGAAGTGTCTATTCTTGTATTTTAAAGTAAATATGTAAGTAACATAAAGGAAAATATAGTGAACAAATTTAAAATGACATTTAAATTCAGTACATGCACAAACGTAATATATAACTATCAAAACCAATGTTTCCTAATTACCCAGGAGTCCAGAGTGGACTGTTTACTTAATTTGCTTTTAATCACTTTATTCTGTATTTTCTCAGCTGTATATGCAATTTACATATACAATGTCACCTCTGGCATAGATGTGGGTGAAAGAAGGAAAGCCAGTAATGGATCTTTAGGCAGCATTGTTCCCCCCCAAAGCAGTAGGCTTTAACTTGAATCTATACAGAGAAATAAAATAAAATTGCACATGAATTCTCGGTCCTTATGTTTCCACATGCAGATGGAAATCATAAAAAGCAAGTTAAATTATTTTGACTATGAGTATCCAATTCTAAAATAAACTGCAAATCTGGAGCTGGATGAAAGAAAAGAAAGAAGTACAGTAAATATATTGAAAATAAGGAAAAAAATCTATGATGAAAAAAAATATCTTTCTAAAATTTAATAGCTTTAAGAAATAAACAAAGATAAAACCTGTTGCCAACAAGCAACATATCCACATTAGCAGAAAAGAAAAAAATATTCTGGTTGGTAATTATGGAGATAACTATCTGGATCCAGTAGAATTTTAATGCATCTCTTTATTAAATAGAACTACTTAGTCAAACCATGACAATTTATAATCAATGGACTGATGTAGATGAATCTGTTGCCACACATAATTCTATGGGTACTTGGTGGCAATAATATACCTCATCTTCTTTTCATAGCAATATCATTATATATATAAATGTCAGTGGGCATGGTATTCATAATTTACCTTGCCTGATGTCCTCTTCTAAGGAACCAGAGGGACCTTGACAGTCTTGCAAACTGGGCCCATGTGAACTTCCTGAATTTCAACAAGGCCAGGTGCTAGGTCCTGCACTTGGGTCAGTGCAATCCCCAGTATCAGTATAGGCTGGGGGACGACTGGATTGAGATCAGCAGCCATGTGGAGGACTTAAAGATATTGGTAGATGAAAAACTGGACAGGAGGCAACAACGTATGCTTGGAGCCCAGAAAGCCAACTGTGTCTTGGCCTGAATCAAAAGATGTGTGACCAGCAGGTTGAGGCAGGTGATTTCTCCCCTTTCTACTCCACTCTTGTGAGACCCCATCTGGGGTACTGTGTCCAGCTCAAGGGCCCCCAGTACAAGAAAGATGTGAACCAGTTATAGTGGGTCCAGTGGAGGGCCTCAAAAATGATCAGAAGTCCACAGTGCCTCTCCTATGAAGAAAGACTGAGAGAGCTGAGGTTGTAAGAACAGAAGGCTTCAGGGAAGCTTTCTTGCAGCCTTTCAGTACTTAAAGAGGGCCTATAAGAAAGATAAAGACTTTTTACCAAGGCCTGTAGTGATAGGAGAAGGCTTTGAAATAAAATAGATAGATTTAGATTAGACATAATAAAGATATTCTTCACTATGAGGGTGGTGAGAAACTGGAATAGGTTGCTCAGAGAAACTGTAGATGCTCCAATACTGGAAGTGTTCAAGGTCATGTTGGACATGGTTTTGAGCAACCTGACATACTGAAAGATAACCCTGATGTTACTTTTTTACAATCACTCATCTTTACCTATTTACTGCTGTAGAAATGAGGAAGTCAATAATGAATGAGGCAGAGAATTGTGGGAACAGAAAAGCAGCCGTGGTAACATTGGAAATACAAATGGGAATGACTTGTATATAACAAATCATAGATACAAATGTTCTCACACAGAACATTTTGCTCATGAGCTGTCAAGCTGACCTGCATGTTAACCAAACCAAACACACTCTGAATTAGTAAACTGCTGATTCTAAGTGTTCCTACTGACTGTCTACAGTCTTGAATGGGTTACATCAATGGTCCACACTACTATATTGCTCACTGCTCTCTACAACACTGTCTGCAACTTTTAGATGTCTGACAGGGTAGACTTTGAGCTGTCCAGAATAGAATATTTTTTGCACAAATCTTACATCTTTAGATGTGCTGCTGAAAGCAGTTTATCACTGCCCAAGCTGATTGGATCAGCTTCAAATATCTATATATATCGATATGTTCATCATTATGTACCTAATGTGTGATTTTACTAACAAGTATTGAATGGCACTTTTAATTGATGTTAACTGAAATAGAAATTAGCCCCACCCGTAACGTCAATATTGGGTAATTTCTGGATGTAGAAGTGGTTTCTTATTTATAGTAAAAGGCAATTTTTCACCTTACACACACAAGGCTTGTAGTGTAGCAGAACCTGTGAAAACCTGTTCCAAACTTTGCAAGTTTTAGAAATTTATAGCCCTTCTGTAGCTTTTGTATGCCAAAGTTCCTGGCTTTATACGTGTGTGTTTTTTCAAGAAAATATTTCAAACTTTGTTCATTTGGGTTGGGGTTACTTGTTACGATGTATAGACAAGGAGATACTGGACTTCAGAAGTAACAAAAATGTATTCAGTGCTGAAGGCTGAAGACAAATATAACTCAGGTATTAAGCTGGAGAGGCTGAAGGTGTTGATTCCAGGATAGCTAATTTATAGCTTCCTCAAAGGAAATGTCTGCTCAACTTATGCTGATGTCTTTTTAGCTCATATTAGATTTAAGCTTTAAAATACCTCATGTGCAGAGTGTTTGTTAGGTGAATAGCTGTGGTTGTCCAGGGATTAGTAAGACTGAAAACTTGCTAGATGCAGGATAAAAATACATTTAATTTGCCATGCTCAGTGCTGTGTTTTATTGTACATGAATTATATAGGATAACACTGCCCTGGTTATGTCTTTACGCATTTCATTTTCATGAATAATGATGAAAAACCTTTCTGTAAAGCATATCAAGTGATAAGTCTCTGTAGAGCTGTGTGTAGCTTGACAGTATATTTTATGTTCTTTTACTCTGGGCATTAGGAGGAACTCAACTGAGTCATTTGCATGAGCAGAGGATTCCCATTATATTTGTCTTAGAATGACCATGCGCCTGCGAGCATTTTCAGATTTGTGAATTTAGTGGCCACCAAGTGGTCCAGGACAGCTTTCTAACTCATATGAGGCTGGCAAAATCAAAGCTTTCATTAGCCCAAGCTTTTCACTGAGGGAATTAGTAGATGTTGGCACAGTTTGCCTTTTCTACTGCATTATGACTGCAAAATTATTTGTGTTATATACCTCATCTGCCTATTGACTGATTGGTAGAGCACAGGTGTGGGGGAAAAAAATAATATTAATAATAAAAATTAAGTAAAATAAATCAGAGTTTCCTGTCAGGAGACAAGATTTTCCAGTTTGAAAGTTATTGCTGCTAAAAACATGCTGCCAACACACAACACTTTGGGGTCAAAACAGTTCCAAAGCAAATCTGTTTGTCTCTCTGCTCCTCTTTATTTATATGGGAGACTCAGCAATAGCTGGTGACAACAGCAGTACAGGGTCATCCTGTCTGCCATGATCTTTGTGAAAGCCCTTCAAAGCCTTTTCAAGTGGAACATTTCCACGTATTTATTTATTTTTATGGTTTTATCCTGTTCCTATAGAAAATATTTCAAATTGTTTATGCTTTTTCATATTTTCAAAGTCGTATTTATTTCCTCATTCATGTCTTAGGCAGGAGGAATCATGTTTCATATTGCACTTAATTACTTCAGCAAGCATTAATACAGATATAAGTACAGTGCATTTAGAACATTTTTAGAAAAAGAAGAAAGAAAATGGTTTTGATGCTAGCTAACTGGAAAAATGCATTCTACTTCATATGTTTTTGCTTTTAGACCTGGTATAAAAGTCTTGGAGGTCAGGAAAACCAATTAGCAAGAGGTTAGCATGGGTTCTGACCACATAAATTTCCTTTAATCTCCTGCACAATGTTGTCAGATTACTCAATGCATCAAGTAAAAAATAGGTTGCCTAAAATTCTAATAGTCTGGGTTTTCAAGATTATTTGTATAATAATAGACCTGTTATTAATAATTGTTTTGTCCTTTTTTCATCACTGTTGCACTAACCTGTCTCAATGTTAAGGTAAAACCATGTAGTTTAAAATTGTTAGATCCTTATTTGTCAAGGCTGGCTTCAGCTGTGTGTATCAAATGCTGATGTCAGGAAGGAGAGCTTTAGCCTGACCATCAGGAGTCTATTATCAATTTGCAAACTATACACTTCTTATACTGATAATGAAGGCTATCATATAACCTCAGTAAAGCTGAACAGATAAATTATAATTGATGTTCCAAGAAAATATTTTTTTCTTCTAAATATTTCCTTGCTTTTTAGGAGGAGAAGAATAAATTTCAGTACCAAAATATTTTAACTTGTGTTTGTAGATAATAATTATGACATACCAGCATGATTTTAAAGAATAATTAGACCCCCTAAACAGCTCAAAATCACCATCAACAGTATTACTTTAGTGTATAAATATTTCTGTTGTCCTCTGATTTGAAAGCATAGCTATCTGGTAAAATCCACTTTCATTTTAACATCACATTTGGCTTGTATCTAAATTGCACATGACTTTTCTGATCAGGGGTATCCTGAAGCAGGAACTGAGGAACTTATGGCCATTCTGTAATCTTTGTACAACAGCATCTAGCTTCAAAATCAAATGGGATTCTCACTAAAACATTAAAATAAGTAAAGAAAAAGTTTGATACCACTTTCTCACATATAGTCATGGGTTCACACTAAAACAGGACTCAATCTCACATTTTTAGACCTTATGACCCCTTCATATCTGACTCACTGTAGCAGTGTCACTCAAATTTGACACCTAGGCAGAAAATCCAGTTCAGACACCTGATTACAAACTAAATCTCACTAAACTTATTTGTAAAAAAACTCTTTACTTTCCAATTTCACAGCTATAAGCTTCAGTCAGTCTGTTACCATCTCATATTACAACATCTTTTTCTGCATAAAAATAATGACAGGTCCAAACTCATATTGTGAATCTGCACTCAAAGACCTCCTGTAAAGTTTTTTTTCCTTTGATAGAATTAAATCATATTTCTCTTTATCCTCATTCTCAACTCCCTGTTCTACATAATGCTAATGGCTCCACACTAGAGGCCAGCTTCCTCATTTAAATCAGGATGTCAGAGCTAGTCAAGGAGACTGGTGTTCTGCTTTGGTTTGGTGGGTTTTTTGTTCGCAGGGGAAAGGCCACAGGAGGGGCTCCAGTAAGAAGATGAGAAGCTGCCCCTGCTCCAAACCCAGCAAAGGAGCCATTAGAGGGACAATGGATGCGCCTCTGCAATTAACATATGAAAGAACTGAGATAACACCTGAGCAGAGAGGTGGGAGGAGAAGAGCTGTGCTGTAGAGGGAGAGGTGCTGGTGGTTGGTGAAGAAGAAGGGGAAGAAGGTGCCCAAGCAGAAGTTTCCCTGCAGCCCATGGTGAGATGGCAGCTGTGCCCCTGCACTCATGGAGGAACGTGGTGGAACATTCCCTGAAGGTGCCAGGAGGGGTGAACTTGGCCACTGGACTTGGATTTTGTGGCCAATGGGTTTGCTGCCTGTGGACTCTGATTGCACAGCTTTGGAAGCCCCCAGACCAGGCGAGTTTGTTCCCAAAGCACCCCTGACTCTGTGGGAAGCCCAGGCTGGAGCAGCTCTGGGCCTGGTGGGAAGGACTCATGGAGGAGAGGTTCGTGGAGGACCGTCCCATGGGAGGGACCCTGTGGGAAGCAGGGAAGAACTGTAAGGAAACCTTCTTCCTGAGGAGGAAGGAGCAGCTGGAATCACCAGCCTGTGAAGTGTCTCTAAACTCCATCCCCCTGTGCCGCTGAGGGGAAGGAGGGAGAGAAACCAGGAACAAAAGGGTTTGGGCCCAGGAAGAAGGGAGGGGTGGGGAAACATATGCAAGCTCTGCTCTGTGTGTTGTCTGTGTCCTCTATGTGTTTCATTAATGTGCAATTAAATTATTATTTTTTTCCCCCAAATTGAGTCTGTTTTTCCCGGGACCTTAATGGGTGAAGAACCCTCCTTGTCCTTTGTCTTAATCCATGAGCTTTGTCCTCCTCATCGCAGAGTGTGTGTGTTGGGGGGAGTTGAGTGAGCGGCCATGGGGCTGTTCCTTTGTTGTCGTGTTGGGCCCAAGCCACAACAACTGGGTGTCACACTTCACTATGAGGGTAGTAAGGGGCTGGAACAGGATGACCCGGGAGGTTGTTGATGCCCCCTCCCTGGAGGTGTTCAAGGCCAGGTTGGATGAGGCTTGTGCAGCCTGGTCTGGTGGGAGGTGTCCCTGCTCATAGCAGGAAGGTTGGAACCTCATGATCTTTAAGGTCCCTTCCAACCTTAACTAGTCTATGATTCTATGATTATAGACATATAGTGACTGTCACTGCTGGGTGACACATTTATAGACATGATCAGTATCCAATTTCCTAGACTCATCTAACCCGGTCTTAAACCACATTGCATGAGATGAGCTTTCTGAGGAAAACCAACTTCAGACAAGTGCTCCACTTGTTTAGGTGGCTGTATCTTAGTTTTAGGTATGTAAAAGCTGTATGTAAACATCAAATGGTGTTAGATGAAACCTGAATGTTTCCGCAAGACAACGGAGTTTCAAAATGTTTCCAAAAGACAACAGAGCAGAAAGGAGGAAGAGACCCTCTCTTCTTCAACTCTGAAAATGAAATGTGTCAGCCATTTGGTTGTCTCTTGTACTGACTATTAAAGGAACCTGGATGCCTAACATTCCAGTGACTTTAGATAAATTAAATTAATGTAGGAATGAATATCGATGTTATACTTTATATGTATTTCTATATATTGCTGTTTAAATACCCTCCACACAGGGTTTACTTGGGAACTTGATAAAGGAAAAAAAAAATTTAAAAAAAAAAAAGTGAGAATGGACTAATGAACTTAATCTTCAGCTGTAGGAAATTTCATCTTGGATCATTTTTTTTTTTCGTACTAGCTGATCATAATTGCTTCAGCAACCCAGAGTAGCTTCATGTAGATATTTTGATTATTTTGAAGACAGGGATCAATTAATCTGACATAAAAATAAGTAGTAAGAAGAGAAAAAAACCACAAATTATTTTTCTACTGGGTAGAGTTTATCAATATCATACTGCACTATATTGTGTTTGAACTCAAGTTAGATTCTTGATTTCTTACTTGAGACACAAAGATTCAAACAATCCATTTGATAAAAAAGAAATGTATCACAAGATTTATGTTGTAAAAGATAAAACCCCTATAATTCCTTAATACTTCTTGGACTGTTTCAACTTTCCAGAAACATTACTAAAAGCTAGTCCTTGTTCAAATAATAAGAATAATAAAAAAATCTACTTGTGCAAGATTTTGCAGTATTGAAGAGCAAAACTTCAAGTTTAAAGCAAGTCCATCAAAACTGACTATTCTAGATTTAACATTTTATATAGATTTCTACTCTGTATTTTAAACAAAATATTTCATAGTGGTCTGCTATAGTCTTGTTCTGAGTTTTCCCAAAGAAAGGAATCTGTGTTACACAGAAATCATACCTGTATCACGCTTTTTAAAAGTTCATATGAAACACATAATGAAAAATTAAAAAAATAAGAAAGGTGTTTTGTTTATTTTCCAAAATACTTCTGGTCTTTGGTAGAGCTGAGTAAACAAAATAGTTTTATCCTGAAAAATTATCTTGGTGAACTTCTGAGCCAAAGTTTTACCATGTCTTCTGCAGTACTGCATTGTTTCACCTCACTTTTGCTTTCTTCCACTTTTCTTCAAACCTTAAGGACAAGGAAAATTCCTAAACTGAAACACTGGCCCAGGTTGCCCAGAGAGGTGGTGGAAGCCCCATCCCTGGAAGTGTTCAAGGCCAGGCTGGATGGGGCTCTGAGCAACCTGATTTAGTGGGAGGTGTCCCTGCCCATGCAGGGGAGTTGGAACTAGATGGTCTTTAAAGTCCCTTTCAACCCAAACCATTCTATGATTTTATAATTCTACAAAATGTCCAAGTTAGATGTGATACGTGACTATCAGAGCCAAAGGTTCAGTTCATAGCACACCTAAAATCTTAAATTGCTATAATTTACAGATCAAACCAGCTTAATTTTCCCCTGAACGAATGAGGAACACCATATACATAAATTAAACCTGAAGGTAGGTTCTGAACCTACCCTCTCTCAATTTTTACTTACCTTCATGGACTGCAAGAATCTAAATGTACTTTTGTTTTTCCTATAATAAATGAAAAGTCCTGCACAAAATTGTTGGATATTGTCTGTGGTTTCTTCTCTGATAGAATACCATCCACTTAAATCCTAATTACATCTGTCTTCATATTAAAACAGGGTTCATTTTACTGAATACTAGAGGTTGAAATAATCACACCCTCTACAAGTCAGATACAATATAAATATCTTATATACAGTTTCCACTCCCACTGTATGAAGTGTAGGTTTGTTTAACCTTGTATCTTCTGTTTAGCTGCTGTCATCAGGATGAAATGAATCAGTTCCTAGCCAGGCTGGCTATACTGGCTTTATCTACATTGAATCTATTGAGGACCCAGACAGACACTTCAGCAGCAGACATTTTCTGGCCAGATGCCTAGGACTTACTCCAGATGAATGCAAGCCAAAAATATCTTAAAGCTAGGTATTTAATCTAAGATTGTGCAGGTTCCTTGTAGACATGAAAGAGCTGAGGTCCACTTCTAGGATGTATGACAGAAGAGTCTGCATAATTAGCTCTGACTAGTCACTTTATTTCTTAGTTACCTGCACTTAGTATTAATTAAACCATTTAATTATGTTCTTATATAGTTATATGATTATCTGCCTATATTATGCATTTATAATGTTTATGAGAAATACAGTATAAAAGTGCCTTCCAAGGGAAGAATGACTTTTAATAACTCAGTTCTTACTGTATATTTCTATAGCATAGAGTACAAGGGGAAAAAAAAAAAAAAAAAAAGAAAGATAAAAGAAGAAACAAATTTTTAACAGGCAATATTTTGTTTATTTTGTTGTTTTCTCTCACAAGAAAATAGACTAGTTATTAACTGTGATCCTTCTCATTGTTTACAGCTGTGTTATCTCCTCCCAAAAGCATAGCTAGAAAGACCAGTGGAATGTGAATCCCTTAGTTGTCTTCTTTCCTTGTTTGAAACCAGGAGAGAATAAATTTTCCTTCCAGTGATTTTATTTTATGGTTAAGTCTCTTCTAAGTAGCTGCACTTGCTGAAATTGACATCACCATCTGGTGATGACAAAGAGCACTTTTGCCTTCACTTCTGGATCTGGAGCTACAGGGATTGTTTTTAGTTACCGTATTCAGCCATCCCTGAGCTTGAATTATTGCCCACCTAGACCTATTACCACAGTATACACAGAAAGCCATTAACAATTCATTGTAGAGTCAATTAATATTGACATCCAATGATACCTCCGTATAGTAATTGCATTTTCATTATATCCTAGGGGACACACATGCCCACTTTGAAGAGCACGCTTAGTAGCTTTGCTGAAGGAAAACTTATTTATTGTCTTTAGATTTTTTTGTTATTGCTTTCCAATTTTAGGCTCATCCTACTGATAACAGGTTTCAAAGATTGCAATTTAGATGCTGACTTTCACCAAGCTGAAACTGTGGAGGCTAAAATTGACAACAATCTACCTTTCACTTTATGTATTGTTAACTGTAATTGATTTTGATTTGGGATTTTACAGCAGCATTAGCCATAACTGACATTATGAATCATAGCACCTGGAATATTCTCCTTTGGCCTTTTAAAACCAGTATTTTTCCTGTCAAAAAACTTTTACTCCTGCAGAACCAGCATTCTGTTATACCAGTAAAGTTAAACCATCACTCATATAAACTGAATCTGAAGTATCTCCTGATCTAGATTTAAGTCATGTGGAAAGTGTATTCTCAGGTATCTTGTCTCCATGATCTAGTCTCTCTTCTAGATTCCCCAGCAGTGAAGAGGGTGATTATGGAGACAGCTGTGTGCTTGGCTCCTGCTATAGCGTGTTGGTAGGAAGTTGGTGACAGAAACCTGGAGTAGCTGTGGAACATGAGCATAAAAATATCCATAGTTATGTGTTTTGTATTTATAACTCTTTGTTTATTCACTTGAGAAATGTGCCAGTTGATACAAGCATTACGTTCCATAATGTTTACAGTGGAGAGGTAAAAGATAATTATTTTCTTCTGAAAGGGATTTTTCAGTTTAATTCTTGTTTGAGCAAAACCTTATTATCTTTTTCTGGAGTTTCATTTAGTGACAATTAGCAATGTTCTGTAACGTGCATTAGCCTAGCCTAGCACCCCCACTCCAATTCTAAATCTATGCTGCTAAGTATTGCACAATTACTTTAAAAAACACTATTCCTTGATCTCTTACAGTAAAAAAAAAATCATCATAATCAAGTAGAGAAAAGACTACATTGCTTGGTTGTCCTAAATACTTTACTGTTAGTAAGTTGCCCTTCTTCCTCAGAAGAGCTGGGATCCCATGGCCTGTTGTACTGGGTTTCGTTGAGGTAGAGTTAATTTTCTCCATAGTAGCTCATATAGTGCTATGTTTTGGGTTGTTGATGTAAACAGCATTGATAAGACAGGGATATTTCAGGTTTTGCTGAACAGTGTTAACACAACATCAAAGCATTTCTGTTTCCCATGCTGCTCCACCAACAAGTTGGCTGGGGGTGCACAAGAAATTGGAAGGGGACCCAGCTAGGATAGTTGACCCCAGCTGACCAAAGGGATACCCCAGACCATATAACATAGTGCTCAGGGAAAGGAGGAAAAGATGACATTTGGAGTTATGGTGTTCCTCTTCCCAAGTAACTGCTATAAATGATGGAGCCCTGCTTCCTGGAGATGGCTGAGCACCTGCTTGTCAATGGGAAGTAGTGAATAAATTCCCCATTTTGCTTCACTTGTACACACAGATTTTCTTTATCAAGCTGTCTTTATCTCAGACCTTGGGTTTTCTCACTTGTACCCTTTGAATTCTTTCCCCCACCTCCCTTCAGGGGAGGCAGTGAGGGTCTGTGATGTTTGTCTTCCTACTGGGTCTAAACCACAGCACCTGTCCTTTAGTGATGAAAACCTGTAAGGGCTGCAGAATTGCTTTTCTCCATTTTGTTCATAATACCTTTATTTCCATTCATCTTCCATTTCCCTCTCTCCATCCCTATTAAGAGAGACTGTTAGAGCTCTTTCAAATAATTGATAATGTTTCTGGACAATTTCTGGACTGTAGAGATCTGGTATCAGTTAACACTCTTGACATACTATAACAATAATAATAATAAAAAATGATTATTTACAAAACAAATATCATACATGCTACTGTCTTAAATTATCTCTGAACTCAGAAAGAAGACCGTGTAAATACAGTGTAAATAGAAAGATCTCTGAGAACAAGCCCTGTAGAGCATGACAGAAGGTATGGAAACAATTATTAAAAAAAAAAAAAAGGATCTGTACTACTTTGTATTTTGGCCCCCTATTTTCTCTCCTGTCTGTAGACTTTGTTTCAGCAAACAGCTTTAAAATTCTAAGTATGAGAGCAGATCAAAATATAATTAACTATCTGGAAATCAAGAAAGCATTAGATTTATTTACATTGGTTTATATTATAACATCACTCATGTGAAAAATGAAAACTCAGGTGCTATATTGCTACTGTGAAACATACAGAACATGGTGAACCTGGCGCCTAAGGTAAAAGTGCCATTATATAAATAAAGCTGCACAGATATACTGTCATTTAACAGGGTGAGACATTTTCATTTTCATTTTTAAATTGAGCTATAAACATTTTTCTAATCCTTTGCAGGCTCTTGATCCACATATGTGAATTGATTTCCTTGTCTTTTTAGTGTCTCATAATGTATTTTTCCTAATATGCTCTTTCTAGAATTGCAACCTGTAAGAATATACTGTCCATATAACCCTTCCTGTATGGTTTCCCTCCACAGTGTCACAGTGCAAACAGGTAGATAGAAACAGCTGGTCAAAGAGTTTTGCTGTACTTCTAAAGCACTGGAGTGACCCCAAGCAGCATGACTACAGGAGCACACCCAGCTCATCTTTCTCTCTCTTAAAATGCAGATGATAAATCTACTCATTCACTTTTACTTTTAGATCACAAAATGTTTTTTCTTGGAAAGAACCTTAAAGATCATCTAGTTCCAACCCCACTGCATGGTCAGGGACACCTTCTGCTAGATCAGGTTGCTCTGAGCACCATCCAGCCTGGTCTTGAATGCTTCCTAAGATTAGGCATCCACAACTTCCATGGGCAACCTGTGCCAGCATCTCACCAACCTCATAGTGAAGAATTTCTTCCTAATGTCTAATCTAAAACTCCTCTCTTCAAATTTTAATCCAATACCCCTTGTGTTATTGCTACCTGCCCTGGTAAAATTTCCCTCCACAACTTTCCTGTAGGCCCTTCAGGTACTGGAATTCTGCTCTAAGTTCTCCCCAGAGCCTTCTCTTCTCCAGGCTGAACAGCCCCGACTCTGTCAACCTGTCTTCATAGGAGAGGTGCTCCAGTCCCCTGATCAAATTCATGGCCCTCCTCTGGACTCTCTTCAGGAGATCCATGTACTTCTTATATTGGGGGCTCCAGAACTGGACACAGTACTCCAGGTGGGGTTTCATGAGAGCCGAGTAGAGAATTTTCATACTCTGGACATTAGGAAAGACAAATACCACTTTTAGAATAAGTATTAGAATAGACACTAAGATAGATTTTTGAGTTCTGTTATCACCCTGCTACAAGCCAGAACCCAAGTGCAGATGTACCGGGCTGTCAGGAGGTGATCGATTGTTATTACTGTTCCCAGGTGATAAGGGGAGCAGGAGTCAGGTGCATTGAGAGGGTGCCTTAATGCTCTGCTCTTCTGCTTGATGTAGATGTGCTAGGTTGTCGGGAGATAATACATTGTCATTCCCAAGTGGCAGTGGAAGAAGGAGCCAGGTATGTTAAGGGGGTACTTTAACAATCTGGTACACTCCCTTTTGCAATCCATACCTGACTTATCCTAGGTTGGTGTGTGGCCCAGGGAGGAGGAATCTCATCAAGTACTGAGTGGCCCAAGAGTGGGAGGCTGCTTGGACCACCACAGCACTGTGAGGACAGCTAATAATACTGTTAACCTGAATACATTAGATTAGTAGAATATTCAGTAAATTAATTGGCATCTCAAAGCTTTACAAAACACTTGAATTTTTGTCTTACATTAAAGGAAAATCTCAATTTATGTTTTATTAATGTAAAATATAAAATTTTTATTCTGGTCTAAAAATTAATTTCATTCTTGTCTAGGAGGAATACAACAGTTATTCTTTCTGATAAATGACAGTATCTCTAAACTGACCTTCAGTTGTGATTTCAGAGCACTGAACTGGGGGAGATGTGGTAAAATTACAGAGAACTGAAATACAATTATTTTTTAGTTTTGTTTTGGCTTTAGTTTTGTGCATGTTGGGTTTTTTTGTTTGTTTTGTTTTGTTTTCACTTGTGTTAAATCACTGTTTTACATATGGTAAGTTCTGTCAAACATGACTTACCTTTATTTCATGGCATCATATTTTGACACCTACGTATTCAGCTTTGAAATATGGATTATTGCAAATACATTGGAGCCTATCAAGTCCTGACAGCAATTGTACTCTCAATGAAAAGACAGTTCATAAGCAAAAATATACATCCTTTGCCTAGCTGGGACACTCAAGAATACATCTTCATACACCTTGCAAAGTTGTATCTTGTTTTTGTACAAGCAATTGATGTTTTTTGGATCAGAAACCATTAGATGAACTCTCAACCTATTTGGGCACAGTCATGAGCTGCCACAAACAGTTTGTAGGAAAAGAATACATATATATATTTTTCTACATCAGTGAAGTGGAAGTACATGCTAATAGTAGGGGACTGACACACCTTTTATTGTGGTGGAAGTAGTAACAAGAAATCATCTGCAGAACATCTCAATCTCAAATTACTCCTTGCAAAGGTACTATTTTTATTATTATTTCTAGGAATTAATTTTGAAATTATTAACCTGTCATTTGACAGCATTTCTTGAATATGCATTGCTGTATAAGATTCTTTATGTATAAAATTCTTATTAAATGCTGTTGCTACTGCTGAGTGAAATCAAGATTTACATAATATTCTGGAAGAAATCCACATTCTAAAATTTTATTCAAGCTGCAAAGCCAGGATTTGAAATAACTGTTCATAGTTGCCCTAGGGAAAATAACATTGCATGTATAAGTCTTAAAGGATCCTGACACTAGATGAAAGTGAGTTTTATACGTGCACTCTAAAAATAAATCAAAATTAAATCTACAGGTCCAAATGCTGAGAAACTGGGTTTATTTGTGGCTTTTTCTGGAGACATTTCTTTTACAGAACTGTCTACTTCTCATCACCCATTTGAAAGTACAGGTTTTGTCATTGGACAGATGAATGTTTATTTGTGTTTCAGCTTTCTGGTTTTTAAAACAGAGATAACTATCACTTTTCAAATATAGATACAGCTGTGGTTCCCAAGTCAAAGAATCAGACTGAGATACTACTCTTAGTGTTGAATGTAAGGGTCATCATTGATCTGCCTAAAGATGCCTTCCCTAAAGATATGGAACATCGTGTTTTTCTCGTTAGTATTTGCCTCATTTAATCTAATGACACTGGAGCAATCTGCCCAGGGAGGTTGGTGGACTCACCATCCTTGGAGGTATTGAAGAAAAGTGTAGATGTGGCCCTTCAGGGAATGTCGTGGTGGCTGAGGTTGTGAGGGTTTTTTATGGGTATTTATTGGTGGGGTGTGTGTGGTTGGTTGTGGTTTGCTGGGGATTTTTGGTGGTGTATGGTTTTGTTTGTTCGTTTATTTGCTTTCTTTTGGTTTTGTTTTTGTTTAGTTGATTGTGTTGATGGTTGTACTCAATGATCTCAGAGCTCTCTTCCAAACATGACGAATCTGTGATTCTACATTTCTGTGATTCTGTAATCCAAATGATTAAAAAAATCTGCTGATTTGAAAGTGTATTTGTGGCATCAGTAGGTTTTGTTTTGTAATACACAAGGCCATTATCAATCGTTACTTCCACAGAGTGATGTAGAATAAACAAATACTAAAACTAAAATCCTTCCATTCTAAGGTGTTTACTACAAGAGAAAGTTGATACAAAATGAGAAACAAAAGAAAAGAAACCACAGTATTATATTTCTGAGAAAGTAAATAGTAACAAGCAATGGGGCAAGAGGAAATGGTCTCAGGTTGCACCAGGGGAGGTTTAGATTAGCTATTAGAAGAAACTTCTTCACTGAAAGGGTTATTAAACATTGGAATAGGCTTCCCAGGGTGGTGGGTGAATCACCATCCCTGGAAGTGTTTAAATACCTATGGATCTGGTGCTTAGGAATGTGGTTTAAGCACTAGGCTCTGTAGAGTTACATTAGTGGTTGGACTCAACAAACTTAGAGGTCTTTTCCAACAGGAATGATTCCATGATTCTGTGGAAGGGTTTATACATGTACACACCCAGCCATACATTCTTATATGTATATGTCATATGATTTTTCTGGGCAATGGGCCTCCAAATTTTACCAGGTCTGAATTGCTACTAAAAGATCATTTTCTTCATTAAACGTTCCTTTTGATCACAGAAAGCAAAACAAAGATCACTTTATAGACTAACACCCATAATTTTGGTCATTATGATGAATAAAATAATATTTACAAATAAAATAATCTTTACTTTATTTCCAATAACATTTATGGTTTCCAATAACCTTTGAGTAGATTGGTTTAATTGCATGTTAATATCTGCATATCTGAATACAAATAGCCCATGTTCTGTATAATTTAGAAGTCAAATGATCGAATCCAACTGTCTGGTTTCTGTGGCATATGTTATTTTGCACTGTTATTAATAAGTGATCTATTGTAAGTAATATGAAATCATATTTCCTCTTTGTTAGTAGTTGACCTATGTCTTGCACTGAAAGACAGACCTGTTCTACACTCAGTAAGAGCAGCTGGAAACAAAAAATGGAATTGAAACATTAATTATCTTTCTGACAGACATGTCTTTTTTTTTTTTTTTCTTCCAGAAAAACAGTACTTAGTCATTAATTTCCCAACTAATCAAACCAAATGGTGTAATTTCTTCGTTAAGTATATGCCTATCAAAAAGATACCTGATTTAACTGTACTGTAATATCCTCAAGCCTCTAGAGAATTCCCTGAACCATCCTGAATTGTTTCATGTTCACTTCTCAAAAAGAAAGGGTCACTAAATGGTGCTTAGACTGTGCAAATGAATAATTATGCAGAAAGCAAATTAATTAGAATGATTTGCTTGAAAAGTTTAAGTACTTGTTGTAATTGCTGAAAATGTAACATAATTTATTACTGCAAGCCATCTAGAAAATGCTGAAGTTTTTTTTTTAATATCTCTTCAAATACACTACTTGATTCTTCTCTTACCACACCTGATCTTTCTAGCAGGTTTAAAGGTCAAATGTGTGATGCACATATATTAGAATATAAGAAAAATATGGTCCAAAACCTAGATATCTTTTGTTGAAAACATGGCATTGTTTTTAATCTCATTCTCTGCTACACAGAGCTCTCATGGAGGAGAAATGGGAGTTCTTCAAGGGGAAAACTGAAGAAATAGGTCTCCTAGTAGGGAGTAAGATGAGCATAAAATGAAATAATATTTTTAACATCCAGAGGAAAGAAGTAACTAGGAAAATCAAGCCTTCAGTTCAATAGCATTTTTGTAGCACCATTTCAAATAGGGACAGAGTTAATTAAACTGCTAATATTGAGGTACTTATGCCAAAACATGGTCCTAAATATTCCTTTGCATGAACCACCTAAATCTGGGGCCTCTTCCTGAAGCTCTGGAACAGGTTGTCCAGGGAGATGGTGGAGGCACCATCCCAGGATGTGTTCAAAAAAAAGGTAGACATGGCAATTCAGGAGATGGTTTAGTGGGCATGGGGGTGTTGGGCTGATGGTTGAACTTGATCTTGAAAGTCTTTCCAACTTGAATGATTCTATGATTCTATGATTTTATATGCCACTAATTCACTGATTCCAGATTAACTGCTTGTCCTGGCAAATGGAAAGTCAAGTATTCTCCATTTGCATAGAACAGAGTCAATGGATAGGTAGGAAAATTGTGTCTTTTTAGTCTGTAGCTACTTTGCTTGCCAAAAAAACCTAAATAAATTTAAGATGGCAGGTGGTAAGAGTGGATTGGAGATGTTACACAGCAAGCTCATTCATATATTGCAGGTTCTCTGAAAAATTATTTTGTATTGATTCTGTTTTGTCAAGAGCAAAATAGTTTTAATTAAAGAATTTTTACTTAATTTATTTCTATTAAGGCAAACTTCTTATCGCTGATTAAGATATTGAGAAGAAAAAAACCCACCCACACATTATTAAAGAAATATTTAGTGAAGTATCTTTCCTTCTTCTTTCCATGTCTCATCTTGAGTGAAAAAACTCTCCTACCCCCTTATTAGTTTCAGGGGGGCTCCTGCCCCAACTTGGGTCTCCCATGGTGGCAGAGCCTCAGAGATGCACCTCCTTTGGTGTAGAGGACCTCCTTCACACTATCTCCCCAACAATATTTCTGTCCATGTGTCTTCCTCCCCATGGGTGACTCCTCACTGTGCCTCTAAACTTGTTTGGTTTTGTTGTTGTTTTTTTTTTGCTTGTTTGTTTGTTTGTTTTTAATTTATCCATGTTTCCACCACATATATTTTTGTTCTTGTTTCTCCTCATGCCTCCCTCTTTGTTTTCTCTGCATCTCCCCCATTTCTCCTTGCAGCAGAGGTTCTGCAGGATCCCCCAGCTACAGCCGTTTTGGGGTGCAATAGTCCATTTACATCAGTGTCATCTTAAGCTGGAGCCAGCTGTGTGGCACAGGGCAGGTCATGGCCGCCTCCTATACAGGGAATCCTGGAAGAACCTTGCCATCCAGAACTCCTGCTTGTGCCTGATGAATATTCACGGAATCACAGATTCACTGGAGTTGGAAGAGACCTTTAGAGATCATCTAGTCCAACTCTCCCACTGAAGTAGAATAACCTAGAGCACTTTACACAGATGGAGACTCCACAACCTCTTTGGGCATCCTGTTCCAGTGCTCTATCACCCTCACTGTGAGGAAGTTTTTGGTCATATTTTAATGGAACATCTATGTTCCAACTTGTACCTGTTGCCCCTCGTTCTCACACTGGGAACTACTGAGAAGAGCCTGTCTCCATCTTCCTTGCACCCACCCTTAGATACTTGTTTACAGTGATAAGGTCTCCCCTCAGCCTTCTCATCTCCAGGATAAAGAGTTCCTAAAGGACTTTCTTTCTGGAAATATTTTTAAATTTTATTCTGGAAGTGAGACAATAGTGAAAGACTAATTTAAAGTTTTTTTGTTTTGTTTTTTTGTTTTTTTTGGAGGTGGCAACCATTTCACAGTAATATATCCTGAAATAAATGTTCTTGTAACTGATTCTGGTGGGCTGACCTTGGCTCGCTGTAAGGTGCCCATCAAACTGCTCTATCATTCTCCCTCTTCAACAGGACAGGGGGAGAAAATATGAATAAAAGCTCATGGACTGATCTTGCCAATTGCTATCATGGGTAAAAAAAGACTGAATTCAGGAAAATTATTTTAATTTATTGCCAATTAAATGCAATAGGATAATGAGAAAGAAGAACAAATATAAAAATAGCTTTCCCCCACCCCTCTCTTTATCCCAGGCTCAAATTCACTCCCAGTGCTTCTATCTCCTCTCCCACAGTGGTGCAGGGGGATGAGCAACGGTATTGTGGTCTGTCCATAACACTTCCTTTGGTGCTCCTTCCTTCTTGTGTTCTTCTCCAGCTTGGGGTCCTTCCCACAGGAGACAGCCTCTCCCAAGTTTCTTCATGAGTCTTTCCTACAGGCTACACTTCTTTACAAACTGCTGCAATGTTAGTGTCTTCCACAGGGTACAGTCCTGCAGGAATGGACTGCTCCAGCATGGATTCCCACAGGGTCACAGGTCCTGCCAGAAAACCTGGTCCTGCATGTGCTGCTCTTCACAGGGCTATGAGGAGCCTGTTCCACCATGGGCCCCCCACACTCTTCAGCTTCCTTCAGGGCACATCCACCTGGTCTGGCATGTGGTCTGCCACAGGATGCAATGTGGTTATGTGCCTCGCTATGGATCTTCATGGGCTACAGAAGAATGTCTGCATTATCATCTGAAGTGCTTCTTCCTCCTTCTTCAGTGACTTTGGTGTTTGCAGTGCAGTTTCTCTCACATTCTCTACCTCTTCTCTCCCAGCTGCTGTTGTGCAGCATTTTTTCATCCTTTCTTAGTCATGTTGCCACAGAGACACTACCAGTGTTGCTGATGGGCAAGCTTTGGCCAGCAGTAGGTCTGTCTTGGAGCCACTGGGAACCTTCTCTGTGTGACACGGGATCAACTTCAGGTGTCTTCTCACAGAAGCCACTCCTGCAGCCCCCTGCTACCAAAACCTTACCATGTAAACCAAATACACTGATTATACCAACAAATAATTAAAGGCAATACATTTTTCATTACATTATGGAAAATACAATGTGATTTTAGAGTTAGAGTAGGTATGAGTTATTGCTTTTCTAACACCAGTTCCTGAAATTACTGAGGTCTAAGACAACCATATCTCTCTGCATGGGTATTATTACCTGAGGGCACCTAGCACTGATTATTTTTATAGTTGCTTGTCCTGAGTGCTTCTACTCAGCACAGTTATTTGCAGTTATTAGTAGAGTTAAAGGAGGGTGTGGGTAAAAGGTTAAAACCAAATACCAACAAGGTCCAGTGAGTATCTTCCTGCAAGAACAATTCCTGAGAATGTTTCCAGACCTTTATATTATTTACTGGATAAAAAAACTTAAGAATTACTCTGTCTAAAATCAAGCTGTATCAAAGAATAACTTATATTGAAAAAAATATATACTATTTTAGAGGCACAAGGCTTCCAAATCTGAAAGTTGTTTGTTTGTTTGTTTGTTTTTAATTCCAGATATTTTGTACCAACTTAAGCAGATGGAGTTGTCTGTAGAAAGTCAGAGAAAAAGATTTATCCGTGCTAGCATAGAGCATTCATACATGGGTAGTGGTAGCAGAATAACAAATTGTAGCAAACTCTGGGAGAAAATAAAGCACCCCACCAAGCAGTCATTACTAGACTGAAAAAGAGAAAAAGTTGATCTCTGGGAAATATAGAACTTTAATGCAACAGACTCTGGTCAAAAGAGATAATACTGAATTCCCAGAAGTCTATTCTACCTGTGTCCAAGATATAACAACCATATTGATCCCAGGAGGTAATTACTTCTTCGCTTTGTAAAGCCAGCGAGTTTGAATCAAGCATAGACAGTGTGTTTGTCAACACCTGTGCATGCATAAGGGTGCCTTTACCCTGAACTTACTAGCCAGCACAAATATCAGAGAAATAAAGCTATATTAGAGTGATACTTTGCTTAGGTTAAATAGCCTTTCTAAAAAGATATTATTTTTCTCTAGGACAAATACTAGGCAGAATGGGTCTTTGTTGATTCCAGCATCTGAGTTAATATAATATATGTGCAGGACACAGCCTTAAAAATTAAAACATTTTCATATTGCACAAACATATTAAGAGAGGGAAAATTCTGTATCTAAATATCTACATGGTAGTGTGGGAAATAACTACAAAAAATCAAAGCAAACACCTAAAGCATTTTCCCAAGTTGTATTTCTTTTTTGTTGAGTTCTAGTAGCATTTGTTACGTGCTTAACATTGTGCAGGAGTTAAGAAAGTCACTGTCAGAGAACCAGCTTTGCCCACGTGGAAACTAGTCACAGGTGCAAAATTGAACTGCATCCTGTTCCTGCTGCTGTTTAGTGGTTTTAGACTATATAAACAGTCATTTGCATTGATTTTACCCAGAGAGTAAAGGAAAGATGCAACCTGAGTAATGAGAATTTTCATCAGTCAAAGGCTTGGCCACATTTCCTTCTAGAATTCTAAATTGTCTGGGTGAAAGGATTCCTATTTACAAAATTCTACTTTCTACCACTTTCAGATGAATTTATTTTTTTCTGAAGAGAAATTAGTGGCTGTAGCAAGTAGGAAATGTGAGTAATGATGGAAGTATCCAGTACCATCATTAGAGCAATATAGTTTATAATTTAGAAATCTGTGATCTAAGACTGCATTCAGTTTACATTAAAATATTAACCCACTTCATCTACTTTTATAAATTTAAATTAAAATTGAAGATGTTTTCCACAAGTAAACATTTTTTCAAATGCTCCACCATAATCAAGAATGAAAACAAGCAATGTCAATCTCCTTCTTCTTAGATTATTAAAATCAGCTTATATTATAATCATAGAAATGAAACATTGTTTTTAAAAAGAGGGTGATTAATTTGATCATAATTTTTCTAAAAATTATGACTAATGAAGGAAAACTCCTTTTTTTGCTCCTTTTCATGCAGCTTTAGCCCACTTTAAAAAGACAGGACTAGGAAAAGAAGCTACACCAGAAAGAAACACAACCAAGAACCGAGAAATTGTTTCTACATCAAAACATCTGAAAAAAAAAAAAAAAAAAAAGCCAAAAAAAAGTAGCAGGGCAAATTTTGCCCTCCTGCTCCCCCAGATATATTTGTGCACTTAATATTTTAAAGACTTGCTAGAAGTGATGGGTTCACTGCTTTTGTTTGGCATTCTGCCAATTTGAGGATACACGTTTTCAGTCAGTCTCCCTAATCAACTCTCCAGCCCCTTCAGTGGTTCATCACTAACTTAGCCATCTGTTACCACTGGCTGAAAAATCCCAAAGTGGCTGATTTTCCAGTCTAATCACTATTTGAAAAAGAAAACAAAGCTAACCAAACTAAATAATAAAAAAAAGCAACAAAACCCCTCTCCTTTTCTTTCTCTCTTGTAAATGTATTTTAGTTGTGTCTTAGTTTTTGCCAGTACTGTGGGAGCTTTACTCTGTATTTTGCAGTAAGTCAACCCAGTCACCCTTAGAAGAAGATTGCAGTCCTGATATTTATTTTTTTATTTATTCACAATAAAATGATTAATTTTATGTATTGGCCCAATTTTTTAAAATGTTCTTTTGTTAGGATTTGTCAGTGAATATGCAGGAGAAAGTGCAACTTAGTAATTTCTCTTTTAAGCAACAATTATGTTTGCACCTTACTTATATTTTATAGGAGCCTTGTCTCCCATATATGCCACAGCCTTTTAAAGCAGTTTTACATATGTTAAAAGTCCTAGAGATTTATAAACAGATTTGAATAGGAGTCAGCACTCAACACTTTTATGAGCAATTACATCTCACTTTTATGTTACTTAAATTTGAAGCTATCGAGGTACCCAAGAGCTACAACAGTCGTAAAAGCTTGCTGTGCCTTTGGATTTTAGAGATTTTCCCTGGCAGTGACACTTAAAAGATAGATCTGTTCTGTAACCTTTGCACAGGCTCCCAATTAGGGCCTTGATTTGCGTCAGATGAGCAGAGGGTTTGGCACAGTATGAACCAACCCACAGAAAAAGGATGGAGCTCATCAATTCT
This sequence comes from Apus apus, assembly GCF_020740795.1. NCBI lineage: Eukaryota > Metazoa > Chordata > Aves > Apodiformes > Apodidae > Apus > Apus apus. Next base: position 5,462,046 of record NC_067284.1, read on the forward strand.
ATTCAGAGACCGGGCATTAGGTAAATGGCAAAAAACCCTTAGTTTAACATCTTTCCATGACCTGGACTGGATTCAAATGAAAAATTTAGGGCAAAATATTCATGACATCAATGAAAAAATAACATTCTAAATATTCATTGCATTTCTGAAGAAATCATTGTCTCAGTTGCATTCAGATTCCTTCCTTCATATTTGCAAAAGAGTTTATAATTGGTTTTTGTTTTTGTTTTTTTTTTCTGACCATGACTGCCTGCTCTTCATACCAAAACTTACATTTGTATTCCAGAGAGCCTAGACATAGAGAAACAAATGTATGTGGCTTTCCTCTATTGTTTCTTAGAATTCTGTTGCTGAAAATGGTTTGATTGTTCTTCTAGGGAAAAGAAATTGCAGATATTACAAATTCCTATACAAATTCCGACTCCTCATAGGAGTTGGAATGACATGTATATAAATCTCTCTGCACTTACAAGAACAGGACTCACTTAAGACCCAAACTGTGTACCCACAAAGGGAAATTAGTGGGCATAGAATATTGAAAAAGTAATATAAAGAGAATGAGAGCATTTTTCTCAGCCAATTTTAAACCCCTTCTGAGTCCAGAAAAGTCAGTTTACAACAAATTGCTTATGTCATAATGCTTGCCTTTGGACTGGTTACATTTATGCATGTGTTTGCATTGGCAAATCGTATATGAATATGTGATATGTAGGTAATGACTTCCTTGCTTCCTTTGATTGTCCTTAGGATACCACATCTGAATGTTTACATTGCAGATTACAGACTATTTTAAAAACACATCTGATAGAAGATACACTTGACCTCTTCAAAGACCAGATTGCCTAATCTGATTTTTTACTGCCACTAGTAGAAACCTGCAATTTGAAATATTCGTGTTGCATCTGAGAATGATTGTTATGGTATTACTGAAGAGATGGGAGATCCTCACTGTATGCAGTACCATACTGGCTTTGTAAAAATGCAATAGCTTCTGTGCCTGTCTGCAAGAAAGTCAAATTGCATAGGAAAGATAATACCTGTGTGTGGAACTTTCCTGCATTGAAACTCAATTCTTTTTCAGAATAGTGTAATGAGAACTTAGGTAATGTAACATAGTAGTTCTTTCCAGTGTGAATTTTATAGATAGATAAGATTCTTTACTTCCTTAAAAACCTTTTGAATGTATCATTTTTATTCAGGGATATTTAATTTCAGTGCTTTAGAACACTAAAATGCTGGAGGAAAATTCTAAAGGCAAATCCCATCTAATCAGAATGGTATTGTCTCCTGATCAGTGTGGTAAAGGCAACAAAGCCCTTGTATAATCTCCAAATGGTCTGAATGTTTCTGCAATTTTCCTTGGCAATGGAAATTGACATCTGTTCTGTGATGTTAGAGTGATTGATCCAATTTAGGAAAAATTGTTTTCCTTACCAATGAAGGAAAGGAAAAGATGTCCAAAAGTATATTTCGATATCAAAATAATTTACCTGAATAACTGAGAATTGCAAGATTTTTAGTTTTATGAGAAAGCTGAAGATAATAACAATAACGATACTGGGCACTAGATTTAATCTTACACTGTTGCCATTATTGCATTATGATTTTTTTATATACTTTGTCATCTTAAAATTCAGGTTTTGGACAGTTTTCAACAGTTTATTAATTTCTTCAATGTCTCTGCTTGCCCTGGGACCACTTGGCACCATTTTAAACTAAAATCTTTCTTACTAATGCATTCTCCCAGTGTGAAAGCATTGATAGATAATACATACCAGTGGGAATAATACAACCAGTGGGAATAATACAACAAGTGAGAATAAACAGAGTACTTTTATTATTAAATAGAACTTCAAGGTTCTTGCCACCTTAATATGCACCAAACAGCCAATTTCTTTCTTTCACAGGGTACTTCTTTAGTATCTTTGTTTATCTTTTGTTCCACTGAAACTTGATCATACTGAGTCTAGCATATTTTCCTGCATGGAATTATAACACAGGTAAACAGACATTATTTTCTTTCATTATTGTTTCATTGCAATTATCAACCCATACTCTCAGCATGAATATCTAAATACATCCTGTGAGCATGGTAATTAAAAAGTAATTAAACATTGCACATAATTGACTGACAAGCTAACTCTGATAAACACTTTCAAGATGTGCTTTTTTATACTTACATATAAAGAGTTTTGACTGTTAAGGACAGTGAAAGATTTAGTGGTAATCTTAATGAAGCCAGGGCCAGAGTCAGACTTTGATTTGGTGAAGTTCCTTCACTCTGGGCTTGATTAAGGACAGTCAAACTTATTTATATTGCTGATCTCCAGTCAAACATGTAACTTAAAAACACCTGTACATGCACCTAAAAAGATCTAGATATTTCACACAGATAACTTCAGTGTGTGCTTCTGTATGCTTTACTTTCTGAAGGAAACCAGACTTCCTTGAGAAGTCTCAATCCCAAAAGAAGACGGAGTGTTTAAAATGACAGAAAATAATCTGCAAAAGTAATCACATGATATGGGACACCATCTCAGGAAAACTGAATTATCAAGACTTCATTTCATTTTAAGCACTAGCTTTTTAAGGTAAGAGATTCCTTTCCCATTTGTCTTTTACATATGACAGGGGTATGGTTCTCATGACAGAGACAGGAAGCTTGCATGTTGCTGCTGTCAGATGACATAATGAAAGCAATGAAAGTGTAGCACTTCCATCAGAAATAAAATATATAGATGTGCTCCTTTTATATTGTTTACCACTGTAGCTTGTCTCTGCCAAGGAAAACCAAGGAAACCACCACGGTGTGTTTTGAAATGTCTGAACTCCCAGTGCCACGGTAGCCCAGTAGAAGATGGAAGCCAAGTTAAGGCCAATGCCAAAAACCCAACTCCTCTGTTAATTTGCAGGATTTAAGTGCCCTTTTCTGGCTGGTTGTTTCACTTCATAGATCACAGTCAAATATATATTTCTGGTTGCAAGCAAGTCACTGTATACAGCAACTCTACATGTTTTCACTGGATCTTGGAACAAAGGCTCAATCCTGTAGCAGGAAGGTGAGGATCTGGACCTTCAGTTAGTGTGTAGGCATTTCTAGTTGTATGATACTATGTTAAACTTAGGTGGAAGAACAGTGAATGCCTTAGATTTTATATTTGGTTTGTTATTTTATTTTTTTTTTACTTTTAACAGGATAACTGAATTCCTACTGATCTGTAGGAGGAAAAACAAAAGCAAAACAAACAAACAAAAAACCAAGAAAAAGTGACAACGTACCTGTAGGTCTTCTTGCAAGATTTGTTGTGAATGGATATAATCTACCTGTCTCCTCTATACCCAGCTGACCAAAAGGTCCCACTAAGTCTGAGCAAGTATAAAGTATATACAGCTGGGATATAAAGTAACTTGATTTTTCACAATAAATATGTACAGTCAGTTCAAGATAAAGGCAGGGTATCTATCTAAAACATATTGTGTAAATATATAACATATATAAAGAAGATTCAGCTACTTAAGTGTTTTGTTTTCCCCATGTGGAAGGCTTTTTAAGCTATCATCCAATATCTCCAGTGTAAGCAATAGCAAGTAATATATAACATTGATGTCAAGTATCTGCTAATTTTTATTTTTTAAAAATTGTGTTTTGTTTTGTTTTGTTTTCTTTCATAATTGTTACCTTAAAGAAACATTAAAAATACACCCAAAAAAATCCTTAATTTTTATTTCCAAAACTATTTAGAATCCACAAAACTTTTTTTTTTTTTTCATTATCTCCCCCCCCACACACACACTTATGTAGCCTTTTAAATTTAGACTTAATACAGACCCTTTCATCACTACTTTAATTTTAACTCCTGTTAATCATCACAAAAAATCACTGTAAGCAGAATTCATTTCAGCAGGCTCCGGGAGATGAATCTCTGGTTCTGTTCAGAATTGGCAGGTCTCTTGTGATATCTTGCCATGCAACACAATTTGGTAGGTTTATCTTTCACTCTTATGCCCCATTTGGCCTGGATAGGTAGGTTGATAATGATTTCAGACAGTTTGAATTTCCATTGTCAGTGACATTCATGCTCTTAGTACAAACAGAAGCTTTTAATGCAAATCAAGAATACCTTCTATTTTGCCAAAAATATACATTATACTATGGCCTCTCTAATAATATGCTTTTGTCACTATATTCATTTACTTATTATTTTCACAGAAATATGCAAAAGTATGTAACTCACTGTACTTAAGCACACTAAGGTATTCCCCTTCTTTTTCTCTCTCTCCAGTTTCCAAGGCAACACATCAAAAATAATAGAGGCCCAGAGAACGTCATGTTCAGATACAGAACAGTAATACAAAAGTTCAATTTGTAGTCCTAAATGAAAGGCAAATTACAGTGTGTTAAAATCAGTCTTTTAAGTATATGTTTATAAGGTAAAAGTTTAGGCAGAAAACTTGAAAGTTTGATCGATTATATGTAGAGACCCAGCAGTTTTAGGAGCCCTACAGGTTTAACGTGGAATGTTTGGGACTTTAAACAGAAATTAGTAGAGAGTGGTGAAGAATTTAAAAGCAGGCAAAATGCTTTATATTAAATAATATGTTGAAGTTCTCTCTATTTCCTAAGTGATTTAATTCATTCAGCACAGTGTGGGAGCTTATCTAGGAGCGTGACTGTAGAGATTCTGGATAGTTGTTGGATGGAGGAACTTTTGACAGACAAAAGAGTTTGAAATGTAAACAAACAAACAAAAGACCACCCCAAACCAAACCAAATCTCATCAAACCCCACACTTTTTAGATGGAAAACATAGGATTTTATTTTATTTTATTTTATTTTATTTTATTTTATTTTATTTTATTTTATTTTATTTTATTTTATTTTTCTGTGAACCTTCTTAGTCTGTGCATTCTTCTTAAATCAGCACTGCTCCAACCAGATTCATTCAACTGGACATCTTGATGCCAGGCAAAGTTCTAGCTGTGAGTTTAATCAATAGGTGAAAAGAAATTTACATAGATCAAAAAGGCAAATTGTGATTGACTTGGTAAAGATGTTTCAGTTTGACATATATGAAAGGTAATACTGCTGCCAAAGGTTGAATTCTGTCTCCAAACTCTCTCTCCTATACTTAGTTAGCCTTTCACAGAGCTCTTTGCAGCTTGATGGTGCATTAAATGTAGACATTGATTTGACTGAGAGAGTTCTTTTACTTAGTTCTTTTCAGGTGGATGTCTTGTCTGAAAGTTAGGTTGAATGCTTGTGCTGTCCCAACAAAAAGGGGGGAAGGAAAGTTTAAAAACAGGATAAGTAAAAAAGAACTTAAACTGGTTGGTCTTGCTGCAATGGACTTCAAAGAACAGCATAGGTTTTTGTTATTTTAGTGATGAGCATTCGTAAAGATAGAACATCATTGTAACAAGGAAGTTACTCAATGTGGCAGAAATATGTAATCCCTGTGTTTTACGTCATCTAATGTAGCTAGTAAGTTATACACATTTTTAGCCCTTAAATGTTTAACATTTTCAATTTTCAGAAGTCAGTGTTCTGCAAGGACTTATAAGCACTACTTTTCTTGGAAGTATAGTCAAGTAAAAAGTTTATCTACCCAAAGTTTGTCAAGGCTTTGTTCACTGCTGTATGCCTGGGTTGCAATAACAAACATATTCTTCTTTATCACCACTTGTTGTAAACAAGGAAGTTTTGGTGACTGAAGGAAAAGGAACATGGTGTAGTGGTGGACTTTGCATTGTTAAGTTTATGGTTGGATTTGATGATCTTAAGGGTATTCTCCAAGCAAAATTATTCTATGATTCTGTGATTCATTATAAACTGAAAAGAAAAATACATCTTCTGCCTGTTCAGTTTCAATATAGAGAGAGCAGACAGTGTAGGGGAAAAGATTAAATTAGCTATTAATAAAATCTAATGCAAGTTTAGCAAAATCCAGGTTTGCTTAACTTGTGTTTACTGGAGATGTCTCCTGTGATCATGTATAAAATAGAATAAGTTTTATTCCATGCAAGAAAGTCAGATCTGGAATTTGGTTTGACTTTCTCAGATTAGAAATGTTAACGGTCCTGAAATATTCTTAAGAACACCAGTGATGCTCCTTAGCCATCTGACATCAGTTTTCACTTCATTAGGAAGCATACTTCATGCATGTCGCTTAAAAAAGATAAAAAATTACCCCAACCTAGAGTGAAGCTCTTTTTCTAATTTTTACTGTTTTTAGTTTCTCACTGGAGGAAAACTCCACCACTAAATGATGTCTGAACATATCCTACATTTCTAATATGCTGTTTGAGGAGTGTCTGGCTACCATACTTGTATAATAATCTGTGTCCATCAACAGCATTTAGGTTTTTTGTGAATTCATGGAGCTAATCACTAGTCTTGACTCGGACAGCCAATAATGAGACATTTTTTACACAGTGTAGTTTGTTATTCACTAACTCAGAGAACAACAGGTTTTTTCTTCCCTTATAATGAATCTCTTATTTGACACGTTTAACTTTCTGATATCAGCTGCAATATTATTAGTGAAAATAAGCCTGCTGCATAACAAATCCACAAGGGATAGGTCTGGCAGATAAATAGTTGAATACAGCAGTGACACAACTTTCAGTATTAGTCTCTAATGAGAGTGTGAAAATGGGACTGAACAATGGAAGCATCAAAAATATGCTTTTGCAGATGCTTGTCACTGTAGTTTTAGGAAACTACAAAGAAAATGTTTGTAGCTCAGGGAAGAGGTCATTATAATAGTCAAATAAAGGCAGAAACACCAGTCACTGGTGGTGTGTTCCCCAGGGCTCAGTAATGGATCCACACCGGTTTAACATCTGTATCAATGATCTAGATGAGGGGATAGAGCTCACCCTTAGCAAATCTGCAGATGACACTAAGCTGGGTGGAAGTGTTGATCTACCTGAGGGTAGAGAGGCTCTACAGAGGGAGCTAGACAGGCTTGATCAATGGGCCAAGGCCAATTACTTGAGTTTCAGTAAGACCAAATGTTGGCTTTTGCACTTGGGCCATAACTACTCCCCATAGCTCTACAGGCATGGGGAGGAGAGACTGGAGAGCTGCCCAGCTGAGAGGGACCTGAGGGTGCTGGTTGACAACAGCTGAACATGAGCCAGCAGTGTGCCCAGGTGGCCAAGAGGGCCAATGGCATCCTGGTCTGTATAAGGAATAGTCTGGCCAGCAAGACCTGGGAGGTGATCTTACCCCAAAACGAAGAAGATGACTAATTAAGTCTTCAAGAGGAATAACTAATTAAAGAAACAAAAAAAAAAAACCACAACCCATCTATTTTTGACAGAAAAAAGGAGACTTGTTTTCTTCTCGTTTTCTACCAGCCCCTCAAAATAACCATTCTCAAGGATTCCTCAATAAAACATTAGAAAAGTGAGGGCAAACCTTTTAAGAAGTGCAAAATAGAAGATTTTTCAGGAGATCATTGCTTCATGCTTGGTTCTAGAGAAACTGTTAATGTATTGTAATGTCATTTCTTAACCAAGTCATTGGTTTATGTCTTCAAATAGCTTGTGTAATTGAGTGAGGATATTCTCTGGTGCTATTTTTAATAGTTTTACTTATATTTTTTCTTTGTAACTGTGTTAATCTAAGTAGCATTTTCAGTTGGGAATTTATTGTCAGTTCAATTTTTCTTCAGTTATGGTGGGAGATGCAGAATAAAAATATTTAAAACCCACACTAGCAGCATAGGTTTTTTTTTTTTGTAATTTAAGAATAATGTGTTGACTGGGAACACAGAATCCACTCAGTGTAATGGGATAGCCTCCTCTCACAGAGGGAAACTACTTGAACATTCTTCTATCACACTGTTGTATTTATTAACCATATCTAATCCAAGTAATCTGGCAGTTTGCAGTATGACTAAAGGGCCAGACCTGCTGCAGAGTCACCTGAGTAAATTTATATTTACTCTTGAGCTGCTGGTAGAAAAAGGATGGCTGAGGACATGTTTGTGTAAGAACAATTCCAATAACCTTTACCTGCATACTTTAATTCCCAAAGTACTCTCAGCAACTGGCTGTATTAGATTAATTTTTCTTTCAACAGTGTAATTGTACCAGCCCACTTTTTTCCCAGGGTGTCCTTTTTCTCTCCTTTATTATGGGACCAGATATATAACTGTAGATAAGGAGAGGGGTCTTGACTGATTAGAGAAGGCAGGAAAAGTTAAGGAAGCTTGCAGTCAGATCCTGCATGCCACAGACTGGTTGCATTGTCCTGGAAGGACATCCAAATAACAGTAAAATGTGTAAGTACAGCAATAGTTGAAAGTGCTTTATATAAACATGATTTTTTTTTTTTTTAACATATAAATAATTCTGATAAACTCTTTATTCTTTCCTTAATGACACTTCCTAAAAGCCAGCAAAAGCAGTATTTAATTATGTGAAAAATCTTACTAATATGTCCTTAATCTTTAGGAAAAAAACCATGAAGAGCAGAAAAAAATATCTAGTGAACCTGTAGGTCTCATCTGGTAAACAGATATGCATGGATTTGGGGGGTTTTGTTTGTTTGTTTTCCTTCATTTTTTCTTGTTTGTTTTCTTGTGGGAAGTGTTTGTGGTTGGGTTGGTGGTTTTTCTGTGTGTGTCTGCTCACTTTTAAGACCTACTGTATAATCTGGTTTTGCATGACTAAGGTCTTAAATAGCAATGTGATACCCATTCACTCTTTCTTTGCAACCAGAGCTGTTCTTTCTAAAATGAAAAATCTCCTATTTAACTTTGTTTTTATAGATACGTGTGTGTGTATGTAAAAATACTGATAACATTCCTTGTCTTTACATCTGTTATGACTGAAAACTTATAAGGAAGAACACTTTGTTTGTCAAGGGTTCCTGCACTTATGCCTCACCTGAAAGCATAATATTTTCTTTTTATTTTCTATTTTTTTTGACCCAATTATCTTTTCTACGGCAACCAATTGTAATATCAAAATGGAACATTTTGCCTTCAAGTAGGGAATAAACAGCAGGATATGATTAATTCTTAAAATGCAAAGCTATTCTGAAAACTGTACAAAAATAGTATTGTCACATTCAATAGAATTTCCCCCCCCCCCCCCCCCTTGTAATTTCTCAATCAAATTAGTTCATTTTGTAATTGAAATAACTTTTCTAACTGCTAGACCTATAACACAGGTCTGGGATTTGGAAGCTTATTTGTCTTCTGTCTGACTTACGGTTCACCAATGTTAAAGGTTTTACAGGTCAAGTATTGCCTTCAGATTCACTTGTGCAGCTCCATTAGTTTCAGTCAGGTTGCATAATGGTGACTGAAAGAAAAACACCAAAAGTAATGGAACTGAAACTGAAAATTTTAGTTTACTATTGTATTGATCATGTTCAGGCCAGAAAATTACACAGTGCACTCTCCTAGATCTATATTGTTTCTGTCTACTTACAATTAATTTCTGCTTATAAGACCTTCCAGCTGACATGTGGATTATAAACAAATAACAGGTCCAAGTAACAGTTTCTTTTCAAAAAGTCAGTTTTGACACTGAAGATGAAGCTCTGTTTATCAAGTATGCTTTGTATTTAAACAAAAAACTCAAACAAACCGAACCAAAAAATCTTTTGGTCTTCTGCTTATTTTTTCCTCCTTTTTAATTCAAAGATTCCCATTGCCATCTCTGTACTGTCTGTCCAGCTGCATCCTGCTGGAATGGGGTTACTAGAAACTTCAAGGACTTCTTAGTTCTCTTGCACTTCTCCATGAAGTTCAAGATGAGAAGGGCTGAAGGCAATAGGATGCATTGCTTCCTCTGACCAGCCTCTCCTGGGGCTCCCCTCATCTGGGCAACAGCCTAGGACTCCATTTCATCCTCCTGGGTCCAACTGTTACTGTCCCTGTCAGATCAATGCCACCAGCAGGGCCAGTCTCCAGCTCCCCACAGCTTTGCCCTGTCCATCCTGTTCATCCACATCCCAACTGAGCATTCACCCCTCCCCATAGTTGCCCAATGCCCAGGCTGTTCCTGCTGTCCCCCAGGCTGTCCTGCTGCTGGCAAGGGGGGGTGGGACAGGCTCTGTCTCCTCTCCACCCCAGGCTGCCAGCCCCCAGAGAGCCCCCAGCCCCCACAAAACATTAACACAAGGCAACATCATTGCTGTTCATGCACTGGGCTTGTTTTGTTAGTTTTCAGTTAAAGAAAATTACTTCTGTGACTGGTGAAATTGAATTCAATAATTATTGCATAGACTTTATTTGGCTTGCCTAAAGCAGCCATGGACTTTTTAAGGTCTCCTGATAAAGAAAATGATAAAATATTTAAGGCAACAGGATAGGAATAAGCCCTAGTACAAAGTATGCTTGGGCAGCTAAGGGCAGTTTTCATTTAAGTGAAAGCAACACTGACCTGGTAGATGAACGTTAGGAGAGTCCATACTTCACCTTTTGCTTAAAGGCAAAGTTAGTAATCAGTGATGTATTTTGCCTCTATTTGGACAAAATATTGAAGAATCTGTTCATGCTTTAGTCCTTGGCCTTCACAGATGACCTGTCAAATGTTTTCACATTCCCTAATGTTGATAAAAGTTTTCTTGCAATTTGTACATGGATTAAACCTGGTGGAAAGGGCTACTTTTCTCCATAGGTTCCCAATATACACCCATAGGATAGGTACATACTCTGCATTTTTTTTAAGCATACAGGGTTCTGCACAATTTTATTTTTTTCCCCCTGTTTGCAATACATAGATAAGCATTTAGAGCAACCAGAGAATGGATTGAAATGATACTCAGATCTGGAGTCAATGTTCATTCTGCTCCCAAATGAAACTATTGATAATAATAGCTTACTTAATTTCCAGAACTCTAGTTTCAGGTATTTTAATACAGTAAATTTTAGAATTCCTTGGGTTATGTCTGATCTAATTTATATGTTTAAAAGTTAGTTATCAAATTCATAATACATAATTTTGACTTTCCTGTTTACTTAATAGAAGGAAATAAAAACCTCTGGAGACTCCTCCATCTCTCCTTGGATATCTATTTTTTAATAACATGAACCATTTGAAGGTACCTATTTCTCTCTGCTAACTCTACAGTAAGCTTAGAATTATTATCTTTGGTTTAAATAATTAGATATTAAGCACTAATATTAAGGCAGATTAATAAAAATTTAGGTGAATTAATTTGTTTTGAACCTTCCTAATAAGCCTATACATTTGGTTGAACCCTGCACATGGCTTCAGCTGATAAGATGCCTAATTCTCTAAGGGTGTTTCCCACTACATGCAACTTTTTAAAATCCTCTGGACTTGAGATAAAAAGTGGTTTAAAATGTGAAATCTAAGCATTTTCATCATTAAATTTGGCAAGTATCTTATTTGTGCATCACAGAAATTTGTAAAAGTTCAATGTAATTATACCATAAATAATCTAAATACCTTAGATCTAAACAGATAAAGACTAGGGTAGGTTAGGGAGATCAAAATTGCACAAAGACAGCAAAGTATTCCATACACAGGCAAGATTCTTATTAACATCAGGCAGATTTCTGGCATTTTTAGGAATGCAGAGTCTGTTTCTTTTGACTCACCCTCTGTAAACTCATTTTGTTGTAAATAAAGGGACAATAAAAATCTAATTCCGTATCCCACTGAAAAAATGCAGGTGTCTGTAATAATATTGAAATTTTATGGTCAAAATGTGTATCTTGTTCTTTTATATAGTGACTCCTTTACAAGTAATAATATCAAACCAAAATTCAGAGTAATAAATCTGACAATCTGGTCTATAGCAAGTAGCAGTTCCTCCTTTACCTCAACAGGCTGTGGACCTTATTGCCCAGCAATAACATAATCAGTTACACTTCTTTCTTCAGATGGAAAGATGTGGGTTTTATGTATATGCACATCTAAATAGTTTGAGGCATTTCCTAAAAATTAAATCAATGTCATGACAACCACTTTAAAACTCAAACTAGAAACTATATCTAGTCGTTAATAGCTCTGTCAGCTTGCTTCTTGTTTTCCAATATGAACTCAAACCCAATTATTTTGTGATTTATTTTATTTTTATTCCATTTTTCAACAAATATAGTACAGCATTTTATTGTAAAAACAACCCCTGTTAAACCAAAGCAAACAAAAAATTATTTTCACAAAAATTTCAAATACTTCCACATGCAAAGTAGTTACACACGATTGTCTTCTGGCAGAGCTTTTTTCTTCCACTATTTATTCCACTATTTTCTGTCAATATTTTATTATACTTTATTATTATATACACACACACACATACATATATATAATTATGATTTTGTAATACTTTACTAGTACTGCTTTGGACTGAAGTTAGTTTGTGCTTGAGCAACATTCTTATCTGTTGTGCTCTGGAAATAAATAGCAGTAATATGAATTAAGAAATGATTAATTAGAAATAACATTATAGTTCAGAATAGAAAGTTTCTGGCTATGTAAATATATTTATCACAGATTTGGGGGATTTCTTGGAATGTGGTTCATATGAAGATAAAGAGCTTTGTGCAAAGTATCTTAATGCTATGATGGAAGTAGAGTTTGGGCATAACATGAAGAGAAATAAGCTTATCCTGACAGAATTTTAATTTTTAACAGTTCAGACATCCCTACCATCACACTGTCATCACTATCTTACTGTAAATAAATTGCTAAATGTAAAAATATAAAAGACAATCTTGTAAGTGATTTGGCTAAAGTTCTCAAAGGTAGTCAACACTGGCATAAGTTTCAGGAGGAAGAGGTTACAATACTTTAGCAGACCTCTTTTCATGAGGAAAGCCTGTTGAGTTCATAAGAAGCCTTTTAGAAGCCAGTCATGTATCTGCAGGATATTCAAGTAAGAAAGCAAGTTGTAATGAATAGTGATTTGTTAACAAACATCCTATGAGTTATTTCCATTTGGGGTTTAGAAGGAGCAACAGAGAAGTGTGAGAAAACTTAATTTAGATTAAAAAAAAAAAAACTTTCAGAACCTCCTGCTTCTCCCCAGACCTGCAAGATTATTTAACTGTATCATTTATAAATATTTTTTTCAAGGGTAAATTTAGGCACATGTGCCTTTTTGTTTTGGAAGCAGTTAAACTCTCTTAAGACATTTGTAAAATGCATTTTAAAAAACCTTGTAGAAGTTATTGCATCAATCTAATGAACTGAACTTATTTGCAAACAAAGTCTTTGTGTTATCAATACTAACTAAAGGTGTATAGCTCATCTAGATACATTCAGGATACAGCCACATAAATCCTAAGAAGTTAATAAACAGGGCTCTCACTGTAAATACAATAATGAGAGACTTCTCTGTGAATACTTAAGAACCAGAGGTGCAGAATGTGATAGTGTCAGGAATGGTTTCCTTTCTTTCCAAACTCTTATTTTTCCATGCTAAACGTATATAAACTGCAATAAAACTCTTCACTTGTATGCTTCTAAGATAGCTTTTTAGAGAACATCGCCATTAAATGAATGGCACTTATTGCAGCCTCATTAAGATGTGTCACTTCATGAAAGAGCTGCTGAAATGGCTCTGCAGACAGTGTCATTATGGGACTTCTAGTTGCTCTTACATAGATACTGAAGAATAAGAAGGCACAGACAGTTAAGGTATGAAGGTATGTTTGTCACCTTGAGCAGTGGTAGTTTGGATGACCTGAGTAAGGACACATTAGAAAGGGGGAGAGGGGAAGAAAAGGCAAAAAACCCCATGGAATAGACCAGTAACGTGCTGCCTTGATCAACTGGTGTAGATTTTGTTTTAGAAGATAAAAAACAAGAAAGGCAACAAGAAAAAAAGGACTAATTTAGAATGCACAGAGCAGGCTAAAAAATATAATGGACATGTCTCATAACAGGCAAAGTTGAAAACGAGATCAAGCAATGACTCAGGTTCAAGACAATGAGGAGCTCACTATGTTTACCAAAATCTTTGGTGAGCCTTTTCCCTTCTACCCATACATTATCCTTCTATTGTTATTAAAAGGCTTAAAGAGAAAAAGATATCTCATTGTCTCATTACTTTCTAGAATTATTTATTACTTCATCAATTGCAGTCTATTGCTTTGCTTCTTACTTTCCTTGTCTGCCAGATGCTGTGTTAACATGGTTCCTGGGATTTGTCAATATCTGATTAGATTTAATCTGAGTTTGCTTTTCTGTCTTTCATTTTTGTTAACCTTATGACACATTTAATCTACCAAGCTGATCAGAGTTGTTGTGTTATGCACAACACATTCTCTCATCTTCAAAGCAGACAGGCTAACAGTTGTTTATGGAAGCACTGGGGGGTGTTTTGGTTTGTTTTGGTGTCTGTATTTTTTTGTGGCTTGTTGTTTGTTTTTTTTCTTAAACTTCTATTTCTCTTAACTAAGGAGAAACAGTATAGAGAAAGTAGTAATATTTTCAAGTTATTAACATTTTAATAATATTCTGTCTCTTATTATTGGAACATAGTGGAAATAATATAACGAGTAAAAAATAATCACTAGGTGCTTGTAACACGTTACACTGGCTTGCCATTCATGGATAGAACAGTAAATTCCAGGGAAGTGAGTTGCACCTCCTCATCCTGGGCCAGATGTAGTTTATTTTTTATTTTCTAGTTCATTGCCCTGCACCATAAATTCTCCAAATATGCTAGTATTGTCTTCTCTTCCCTTTCACATTTTCATGCACTGGATTATTAAATGTTACAGTACTTCCCCCTGCATTATATATCTCATTAATCTTGACACGTGGGTGACAAGTCAGTGTAGAGATCCAAAAGTGCTGTTGCTTTAAGGGGATGGGCAGACTCATTAAAGATTCATCAAAAAAAAATGAGTATCTTTCTGTTGATTGTGTCTACAGATCACAATGCCTTTTAGACAAGTTGTAGAAGAAAATACCTTTAGAGAGATAAGTAAATTGAAATACTCATGTAACTGAGCATTTTCTAACAGTAAGACAATGCCAGCTTCTCAGAGAGGAGTTAACACTTTAGTTGGTCTATTTCCAAACTACCTTATTATTTTCCATTTCTCCATACAGCAAGAAATCCTTTTCAGAACTAGTGGTTGCCATCCCATATATTCACTATTTCATAGACAAATACTGCTATCTTTCATGTTCCCCTAGCTGCAAGCAGTGGTGGACAAGCAAATAATTCATTATGGAAGGTGAACTATTCTGGTGATCCACACTGTAATACGTATATTAGAGTTATGCAGTTGTAATGGGCTCATAAAACAGTATGTGTCTAGACACTTGCAAAGGAAGTCATAAAAGTCCTGCAAGCCACAGGAACTACATTTTTAATTTTTGTTTCTGGTGAGGAAATATTTCCTCTGAGGAATATTAGTGGATTTTAATACCTTTGTCTGTATAGCACATCCTGAAAGCTACAGTTGTAATGATAAGGAAAGGCATGCATGGCAGAAACTGGAACATATGGGTGGTAGCTTTTCTTAGCTGTTTTCATTCCATTAGTTATTCAAGACTCATTATAATAACATAAAATGTCTCTTCAATCTGGACAGTGTCATGCTAACAGCTTTACCTAATGAAATTTTTATGATCATTCAAATGCTTTGAATGCCAAACTGATATAAAAATTTGGGGAGACTCAAGATAAATGTCTGAGGTTCTAAAAAAATACATAATAATATCAAAAATAAATCACTATGAAAACTGTTTAAAGGCCAGATCCTATAGCTACTAGATTTCTCTACATTTTTAGAAAGAGGAAGATCATAATCTGGGAATTTTTGGACCTTTCTCTTACAGTGAGGAAAAGTTACAATATTTGTTTGGAACAATATGAAGTGTTTTCCAAAGTGAAAGTGGGATAAATGAGTTCAGAAAGGTATCAGGAAACAATCAGAACAGAAACATCTAAAATGAGATCAGAGAGAGAATGTCAATTAATAGAACAGTTTAATCCAGGCAGAGCAACTCAATCCTGTCCAAAGTATCTTTATTTATACTTTACTATTTTCTGATTACAGTTCTAATGCAGCTCTATGTTAGCTGTCTCTCAGGTGGTCTATGAACTTTTGTTTGTAAAAGTGTATTCATAACACCACTAGGAAAAAAAAAAAAGCTAACTGCACTAATTTCCATACATAAAGTGTTTTCAGCAGGCTGCCAAGAATGCTGTCTATTACACTTCAGCACAGACTTTCTTGCAAGCAACAAGCAAAAGTAGTTCTTAAAAAACTGGTTTGCATTTTTTTTTTTTAAATAGTGCTGCTTGAAAACACTTTAAACATCCTTTACTCCAGCCTCACTATTCATGATAGCAGTCATCCAACACAAGTAGAATCAGCTTTGTACTTGAGAACCAACAGACTTTAGTCCATATCCTAACAGTATTGCCTATGACATTTTCAGAGAAAGCTTTAGCTTTCATATTAGAAGATGGCAGCATGGACTGACTGCAGTGCCCAGAATTTTTTCAGTTGAGGAAAACCTGTCAAATAATTCCCTATTTGCATCTAGACAATCTTTAAGGTCCATTCCAACCCAAAACATTCTATGATTCTATGATTTCCAAGACACACGTATCATCCTTAAGAATTATACATTTTGTTAAGCATACTCTAGCCCAAAGTATCTTATTTTACTATCACATTTTGAGCTGAATATTTTTGCTGTTGTTTTTTTTTTCTTCTGTAAAATGCAGTGTATGGCAGCAATATGCTAAAATTACAGGAAAAAAAGGTTGTTGAAATGATGCCTATCCACTTAGATGAGAAGACTCAGGTCTTTAGAAATTTCAAGCTAATAAATCAAAGAAACATTTGGATCTCAGTCTTCAGCTATATTCTGGACAAATCCTAAGTATATTGCATCAATCTAAATTCTACATGTTCCTTTCTAAATTGCTACGCAGTGTTGGTGGAAATCCTTAAAGAATTACCATTAGATAGAATATCTGTTTTAAGGAAAGGTTTCCTGTCCAATTGAAATTCTTCAGAGAAAGCAAATTATTATCTTTAAGCCTTTTCTGCCTTTAAGGATATCACCAAAGTGTTCTGGGAATCCAGTTCTTCTATGCATGCTGCCTGAGGCAGTAAACAGATAAGAGCAGATCAGATTACTTTCTTTCTCTGTGGTGAGTGAAGTTGTTGCAAATCAATATTGTAATGAAGTATTATACATGCACTCATATTTTCCTCCAAGAAGTCATAACTGAAATGATTAAATTTTAAGTGTGTTTAGGATAGATAAAGAAGAGGATAGGATAGATAAAGAAGAGGATTGAAAGTTGCTTCTTGGAGGAGATGTGCTTCTAAGAACTAAAATGAATGGTTTCAGAGTAATCGCTTTTCAGGGATAATTTTCACTTTAATGTATCAAATGTACTAAGTGTTTTGAAAGGGAAAAGAATGTTAGTTGTTCAGGGAATGTCCTTCAAAGCTCACTAGCTTATAATACAGAGAAAAGAAAGAAAGAGAAAAGTGGAAGGAATTTTGTAAACCTAATGAGAAGATTTAAATGTCTATGCTCAGTACCAATGAATGTGTATCGATAGGGAATAAACAGAAGTTTCTTTGATCCCTGGATAATGAGAAACCACTACTGGTGATAAATGGTCAGCACTACAACAGGGAGTAATTTTTTCCGCTTGAGCAGCAGGGAGCTGGTCCACAGCTGAGATGTAAAAAGTTGCAAGCAACTGGAGGTATGTTGCAAGGTGCACTCGATGGAAGGGGAAGAATTATAGGGCTGATAAAAATAGCCTGATAACATACTGTCCACCTCCTGCTAAACTATAGGTTGGTTTTGTGGAGTTTTTCTTGGGTTTGGCTGGTTCTTTTTTGTTGTTATTTTTTGTTTGTTGTTTTTTATTTTGTTTGTTTGTTTATTTGGGGGGGGTTTTGGATGGTTTAGGGTTTTTTGCTTGTTTCTTTTTTTCTTTGTTGTTTTGTTTGTTTGTTTTTTAATTATTGTACATGTATGTCTTTGTGTGAAAGCCTTGTTAAAAAGGTTTATAAAGTAGATAGGAGTCAGAACATTGTCTTCTGTCAGTGACCTGCATAAAACATACAAGAACTAGTCACGGTATATTAAAATAATCCCATCATTGTAGCATTGTGGGTATGAACATCCCTTGGGCTTCTTCTGTTGGGATTTTTTTGTTGTCTTTTTTCCCCCATATAATACGTGTTTTGCACAGTATTAGCTGCAGTGGATGCACTAATATGATGGCTACAGTTATATTTCTGATGCCTTTTTGACATACTGTCTTTATACAAGTCATAAGAGTGTGATTTCAGCAGTTTGTCAATGCAGTTGTGTTGGTCTTTTTGAGGAAAATCTGTGTTCCAAGAGATACATGACAATGGAAATTTTATTTAAGAACTAAAAGAACTCTGTCCTCAAAATTGCTCTTCCCAACCTCCCCCCAAATTGTAATATGTTATAATGAGACCTAGTTGTTCAGAATTCCACTGCAGATTTCTGGACTTTTAGACTTAAGCTTATTAATTTAAAAAACATTTCTTTCTCCCCGTTTTAAAAACAACAAAATACAATACTCTGAATTGCAAAACTTCCTTTAAATTGTGGAATACCAATTCAGCACATGGTATAAGCAGAAGAAATCAGATTATTGCTTACTCTCTGACTTACAGAAGCAACACCTTCACATGCATTTACTTACCTTCGTATAGGCATTATTAACTGTAAAAAGAGGAAGCAAAGTTGTTTTGGCTTAATTAATCAACCCAACTGATGAAAATACATGAGCAAGGTTAAGGTATAACAACATATCCAAGGATCCCAGGATTGTTCTGGTTGGAAAAGACATTTAAGATTTTTGAGTCCAACCATAACCTAACTCTACCAACCATCAACCTAACTTTACCAACTTTGGTGTTTAAACCACGTTCCTAAGCATCTCATCTACATGTCTTTTGAACAGCTCCAGGCATGGTGAAATCTCCCATAAGGACCAGGCTACCAATATGGAATTTTCTCCCAGCAACCTGTTGAATCAGTGCTACCATTCTGGCCGTGTGATCAATAACAGACACCCATAACAACATCTGATTTCTTTTTCATCCCCCTGATCCTCACCCAGAGACTCTCAACCACATCATCCCTAACTGTAAGGTAGGTAAAGTCAAACCTCTCCCTTACATACATTGCAACTCCTCCACCTCCTCTCCCCTGCCTATCCCTATGGCCTTCCATCCTAGCCCTTCAGTCATGGAACTCATTCCACCAATTCTCACTCATGCCAATGATGTCATAGCTCTGGGAATGGACTAACAGACATTGGTCAGACTTATGAGAGTCTGCGAGTTATGCTGTTTCTCTTAACATACTGAGTTGCCAATTAGGCATTTATTGTTAAAGGAAAACTCCCATCTTGGTCACGCAGGAACTGGGGGTAGAAAAGTTTGGCCTAGAAGAACAGAGCTAGTAACTTTGTGATAAGAAGGAATTCCTTAAACGGACAGCTTTTCCTGTAACTAACCCTGTTTTAATGCTGGATGTCTCTAAGGAAGTAGATGGAACTTTATGTGTCTGCATTTCTTTTAGCATTTGAGCCAAGTGTCACACTAAGAGCTTGGATTGACACACTGATCTTGTAAATAATTTCATAAAATGAATAGAACAGCTTGATGTTGGGATGCTGACTATCTGGTTTTAATTTAAAATATTATTAATCTCATCTGGCACTCCTGCCGAGCTTGGTGTCATCTGTAAACTTACTGATGATACACTCTGTGCCCTTATCAAGATCATCAATACAGATGTTAAACAGAAATGGTCCCAACACTGAGCCCTGAGGAACACCACTTGTGACTGGCCTCAGCTGGATTTGACTCCAATAACCACCACCCTTTGGGCCCAACTGTCCAGCCGGTGTTTGATCCAACAGATCGTGTGCTCATCCAGGCCATGAGCAGCTAGGTTTTATATGAGAGTTCTATGGGGAACCATGCCAAATGCTTTTTGGAGGTCCAGATAGACAATATAATAGATAATACAAAATAGATGCCGGTCTGTTTAAGCGGTTATTATTTAATTAAGTTAATATTAATATTGCAGTTTGGTATGGAAGAGTAAGTGGTCTACATGGCAATTTTGAATGGCTTTCTATTAATACTTAGTCTCCAGCATGAAGATTAAAGTTAAAGTAATGCAACATTGAGAATGTAAATTAAGTAGTTAATTTGTAACAAGTAAATTAACAGCAGCAGTACAATTCTTTATTTAAACAAATTACTTCATTAACTATTTGTCTTATCTATCTCATTTCTCTTCACATTGTTAATTCTGCCTTTCTGAACATCAGGCAATCAGAATTTGATCTGCACATACCAAAACCTTTTTGAAGGAACAGGTAAGGAAAAGGATGTGGAAGAATGTTTCCTTTCAAAGGAATCAGGACAAAAAAACAAGTCCATCTTTTCCCTCCTGTCAAATTTTGAAACTTTGTGGTTACAGGGTAAAACACATGAAGGGGGAATAAAGAAGAAAAAAGTAAAATAAAGTGTTGGCTTTTTTTTCTTGATTGGTTTTGATGGTTTGTAAGTATTATTGGATTAAACTAATGTCCTCAAATGGGGCATCCCAGGTACACTGTTGGATTTAACCAGATAAGCAAAAGTTTTCCTAAAAGGTAAACAGAATCCAAGCTAGCACGTCATGGAAGTAAATAGTCCTCCACAGGTCTTAGGATACCTCTGGTTTGTACCTCAAGTTTAGAATTTCCAGAAACCCAGTTATACATTCCATACTTTCAGCCTGAGGGAAGAAGGAGGCCTTCTGTTGAGTTCTTTGACCCTACAGATACAGTTGGACATTTTTTTCAACATGACCAAGTGAAAACAGCAGGAAGATAAATTCAAAAGAGTTAGTAAAATCTGTGAAGAATAAGAATTTTTAAAAAGAAAATGTCTGTGGAACCCTTTATGATCTACAAATGTTTTTTTTTTTCTCTGGTCCAATTTCTTATCTTTAATCCAATCCTATTGTGAGAGGATTAGCATTTCTCAATATAGGATGCAGCTAAAGAAGATGTGGAAGATGCAGGAACAAAAGTAAGCAGGAACAACTGACTCTTCAGGCAATTTTTTTTTTTTTAAATGTAGTCTGTTTAAGACAACATTGCTGCTCACAGAATAAAAATGGATCCTGTGAGAAAAGCTGTTTTGAAGCTCAGGAGGAAAAATGTAAGAATGCCTATTAAAGGAAGAGGTATTTTGTATTACCTAGAGAAGCTGGCTTTGTTGTTTCACTCGCTGCACACTCTTCTTTTGCATCTTTAAGTAGTGCTGTACAAAGAAAGGCAAATTCTTGTATGTATTCTTGACTGTTTTTTCACATCTTTACTGCAGGTTTGTATGTTTCATATATACATATAAATGAAAAAAACTTTTAATCACATTCTGAGAACTAAGCTGGTAGGCTGTAAAAAGTCAATATTCCTGGTCAGCTCATGGCCTAGAAAAATAATTTTAAATTATCTCTTAAGGTAAACTACTTTGTTATTTAAGAAAAAGTAATTATTCTTGTTTCATTCTTTTAATGAAATCTACTAGATTTGAAGTTATTTAACTTGCAATTTTTTTTTTTCCACATCATCTGCCTCAGTCAAATTCCTGAGATTATATGTAATACAGAAGTAATTTACTTGCCTTATAAGAGATTCTACAGATCTTGAGTTTATAGTTTAGCTTTACTAAGCAAGAAATAGGTAAACAAAGAATGTATTTTTCATATGGTAATACAATTTTAGCCAATTATGCTGTTTTCTAAGATTACATATTTGGCAGTAAATCCAGAAGTTTAAAGCCAAAAACTGTCAAGATCTGTAATTGCTTTTCCATGATATCATTGAAGTTCAAATTCATACTTACTGTTTCTGTCAGTTCCTTGATCAACACAAACAAACAGGAGCGTCAACTGGGTATTTAGACTCTGGCTGAAGAAGATCTGGCCCAAATTTTGGACAAAAATATAGACAGATTTAAAATCTCATTCCCCATTGCAAGTGCAAGTGGTTCCAGTTTAAGTACATCCATGCAAATAGTAGACAGACATTCTATGTTTTTAGGAAACCAGTTGGAGAATGTAGAGAAACCAATCTAACCACATATTATAGTAGAAATACTACATACTCAAACATGAAATATTTTAATATTTATTTTATTCAGTTATGAAAGAATACTAAAATGCTACTAGTATAAAGAACTTGTATCCTCTCATATTAATCCTAAAAGTTGACAGCTATTTTGAATTAGTCCACACATATAGTTATACAAATACACATTTTTCTCAAGTGTTATATATGCCTTTATGTGTGCCATACACATGTAGAATGGATATGTTGCTGTTAAATTAATATTAAATGTGAAGGTGAAGCAAATTAAAATTTATGAGCAATTATATTTATATGCATAATATATTAATATTAATATTATATATTTATAGAATAGAAATGTGGTGGTTTTTCTCACAGTTTTTGCAGTAGAAACTCCATAAACAGATTTCTCAGGATGCAGAAATTCTTGTCACAACTATATCTCTTTAAACACAAAAACTACTGCAAATGTGTAATATCTTTTCCAGTTAATGATTCAGTTATTAGAGTTACACATAGGGAGTTACTGTTAGAAATGTGTGTGTGTGAAGGTGTATATGTAAGTTAATACATTTATGTGAGAATGACATAATAGTCTACTCTGACTTGATGGAACCCATGATTTTGTTACATAAGATTAACTTGGTCAGATGATGATGCTGTGAAAAATCAAGTATTTTCAGAGAAGCCAAGAGACAGAATTAAAAAACCCTATAATGTGGATTAAGAGCGAGAAATAACACAGTTTTCTGTTTGCTGAAGTTGAAAAGAGTGAAATATTGAAATTCAGTGTGTCTGATACAATTATTTTAAACACAGTGGATTGCACAGTTAATTCTAAGACCTCTGACTTCTATAAAAATTATTGTGTCATGCTTGCAAATGTAGATAGGCCTTACTAACCATTAGGCTAATATAAATCTTTCATAAAAATGCAAGAAAGATGTATTTGCACCTGTAGTGGGATGGAAGGAAAAGCTGTGTCTTGGAAAAAATGAAACCTGTTGTACTAACTGTCAAAATGAATTTCTAGAGACTAAATGGTGAGAGGAGTCAAGAACAAAGAGGGAAAGTAAGAAACACTTGTTCATAATGACCTCTATTGCCATTGATTTCCAGCCATAGCTTCCTTGGGGCTTCAGTTTAAAGTCTTAAATGGTTATGAAATAATAGTAATAGCTGAAAAAGTATTTGGGTTAACAACATAAAACACAGTGTAATGATTTCAAATTCCACAAAGAGAAATAAGATCTAATTAATTTACAGTTCTTCTTTGAACATGCGAATTTCATAGGTGAAGCCAAAACCAAGGGAATCTTATCTGAAAATGCAAGGTAGAAGATTCCAGATGAAATACTTCTTTTACACAACACTTAACTAAAATTTGGATTTCCTTAGAACTGAAAACTTACAGCAAAAAACTCAAAAAGACCTAAAAATGGGATAAAGGCTTTTTAAAAGGATTTATGGTCATAACATTTGCAATGGATTCCAACACCTCACACACAGGAGTTTAAGTAAGTCCCTATGAGCTAAAAATTAGGAGAAAAAAGATAAAATATGTGGGTATAATAATGAAGGCAGCAGTACAAAATTCTTCAAAAATTTCTTGCAAATTTCTGGAGTAGGTAGAAAGATAAGATTGCTGTCCCAATGGCTCAAACCCTTGATATTTTACAGCAGTTTATAATATCTTTTGAGGTAAGAGTAATTAAATTTAGAAGAGAATTATAGGCAAGAATGGATGGATGATTTATGAAAGAGGAGGCTAATCACAGTGATAATCAGCATGTAGGGAGTGATGTTAACCATGATTGATGCTTTGACAGTTGAGAGGATCAAATTCACAGTACATGTCTCCACAATTTAGAATCACTACAAAAGAAACATTGTCTTGAAATTCAAGTACTGAATTTGTTACAAGTCAAATGTTGGCTTGGAATGAAATCAGATTTGTCCAGCTAATGCTACAGATTTTTACTTCAACAAGGCGTGGAGTGTAGCCAGGACTATCTTCTTGCTTACCTAAGCTTGAAGAAAAACAGTGCTCAGAATTCTTTATATGATACTGGCATTTTAGCTCCAGTTTTCTCATTAACCCACTAAATTAGATAAGATTGCAATATGGAGTACTTTAGACATGCCACTTCAGCCCAATAGAAGTCTTGCAACCTTTGCATGTAGAAAATGACTGTTAAAAATTGTTTTTGAGGTTTGGACTAGCTTAGATACTCAGAAGCTTACAGGGCTTTTTCCCATCTAAACATTAAACTCTGGCTATAAATTATAGATTTTTAGCTGTCAATGGAAATCACACATTATAGTAAAGGATGTGATTTTACTAGAGTTTTATTCTTTATTGTTCATTGGTTTCTAGATCAAAAGATTCAGGCTGGAGTGAGACAGCAGGTATGATGCAAATATATGTAGCTAAATTGAAAATTAGATGTTTGCATTTTTTCTCTTCCTAAGAAAACAGGAGGTGGATTGCAGGAAATACTTATTTACTCACAGTCAGTGAAAAACAGCTAGTCCTGGCTTTCTGACTCCTATCCAAGACAGGATCTACCACTCTTAGGAGGCAGTGATGGGTGGTTTCCTGCAAGGGAAAGGAAGCCCGGAGGGAGATGACAGGGCTGGCAAAGCAGGGACATCAATGACAAGAACATATATCTATAGTTACTTAATAAGATATGCAGAGCAGGTTTGGTGATGGCAACCAGAGTCAGCCAAGAGTCTGGTATTATCCAGATGAGTCTTTGGTATTGAGGAACGTCAAACCATGATATCAAATCAACAAGGCAAGGCCAGGACCAACAAAGTGCAAAGTCAGACCTACCAGTGCTGTTGCTCAGGCAAGGACCCAGGTAAAGCCCCTGAATCCTCTGCAGCTTCTGAGCCAAAGAAAGCAGGCTTCTCACAGCATTTTCTCACTAGTTCTATTAAAAGGAGTTGGATCCAGGCTGTTACACAGCTGCACTGTATCAGAGCTGGCCTAAAGTGAGGGCAGCCAAACCCCTCAAGAAAGGCTACAGAATTTGAGTGTGTACTCAATGTACTTTTTTCCTGACCTTTTTTTTTTCCATCCTGAACATAATTGTTATTATTTCCATTGTTTGTTTATTTGTTTCATTGAAAGAAGGCAATATTTCATGCACACTGGACCCACTTCTTAGGGAAATTTGCTGCCTCCCTGAGCCCCAGGTTAAAAATTTTCATGGAAAGCTCCCTTCCCTAATAAAATCCTCAGATTATTACCCACTGTTAATAGGTAAGTAGTGAAAAAGTAGTATCAAGATTAGATATTAGAAGACATTTATTCACTGAAAGGATATTTAAACACTGGAATAGCCTCACCAGGGAGGTGGTTGAATCACCCCTGGAGATGTTTAAGAGACATACGGGTGTGGTGTGTAGGAACATGGTTTAAGCACTGGAGTCAGTAGAGTTAGGTTAATGGTTGGTAAAGCTAGGTTATGGGTGAACTCTGTGATCTTAAAGGCCTTTTCTGAACAGAATGATTCTGTGCTGGTGAGATATAGGGTGGGGTGAAGTGTTTTTGTTCATTCAGTTTAGATTTTTATGCAAGTGGGCTTGCAGAGAGATCCCTGCAGGTAATTGACTAGTGAAAGGAGTAGAGAGCCCTGCCAAACTGCTGCCAGCAAGCAAGCAGAGTTTAAAAAGGGTAATCTTTGCAGAAAATGATACCTTAAGTACACATTTGATACATCATGAGTGTTATTTTGGAGAAGTAAAGCTAACATAAACTAAAGGTTTTAGAAACCTTTGGGTCAAGTGTGTTCTTGGGTGCCCAGAATGGCTTGTTGTCTCCCAAGCTTATGAAGCACTTCTCACTAATTTATTTCACTGCAGTTCCCATTTGGGTTTTTTTCCCAATTGCTTCTTGAATTCTGTTCTCTCATTAACAGCTTATAATGCATCTTGATATGTGGCATATTCTTTCTCACATTGTTCTCTGCCAATATTTGTGTTTCTATTGTGTCTGACTATGTAAAGTCAGTGATTTTTAATTGTCAGCTTGATGCTCCAGCTGGCAAATGTGTCAGAATGGTTTGTTTGGATTTCAAGGTTTCCATTCTCAGCTCTTGTTTACCTTGCCACATATTCACAGCTTCCTTCCAGTTAAGCTGCCAAAATTTCAGTGGATATCCTGAAAATATTGCAGCCTGCTAGCTGAAAACGTATCTTCCTGGGTCTTCTTGACCCCTATCCAATATAAA
Source organism: Apus apus (assembly GCF_020740795.1). NCBI lineage: Eukaryota > Metazoa > Chordata > Aves > Apodiformes > Apodidae > Apus > Apus apus. The sequence continues at coordinate 5,488,392 of NC_067284.1, forward strand.
AAAAATCTTATTTCTTATGATTTCCATCAACTAGGTTTGTGCATAATCTTTTCTACTAGTCTTGGCTGCTTCTATATTTTTCTTCCCTCATCTCCCTCACCACCTGGGAGCACTAATGTGGAAGGAGAAATTAATATCTACCGTGGAATATCTCAAAAATAACTGCTGACCTGGGAAATGTTAGAATTGCAAAGCTTCACCAAATTGTAACATATTTAGGTTACTGTTGGACTTATGTGTGTAAAATCTAGTGCACAATATAAAATATAGAGGGTCTATTTGGAGAAAAAGGATTTACTCACCATGAAGAAAGAATGAAACCTCCATTCTTAACTCCATGTGATCAGACCACTGTGGCTGACAGAGAGTTAATTATACAATTTAAAGAATGTGACTTCTTTCTGTGCATGTAAACAAATTTGTTCATGGCATGTGAATTTTAATTGGGCATGATAAACTACAGTTGTTTATGGAATTTTAAAGTCTTTTATATTCTGTTAATGCTTAATTTAAACACATCAATAAAATTGAGAGCTGTGTTTGTGATTTTGCACATTAGTTTTTAAAATAAGCATTATGTGATCAGCATACCTATACCAGGCAAAATTGATACAGGGAAAAAAAAAAGAAAAAGCTTTTCATTCACTAACATTCTGAGGCAGAAAATTACTTTATCCTTTAATACTTGAGACATTAAGGTAGAATGGCTGACATGATGAATAGTCTGTATGCAAGCACTGCGTGCTGTACTTTGTAACTGTTGTAAACAGTCTATTAATCTTTTTCATTAAAAGTAGAGATATCAGAAATTTCAACCTTAGCTTCCACAGGCTTATCAGCCATCTGATGTCTCAGGTTATTCCCAGTGTTGCAGTGAGTTGACCACAGGCTAAACTCCAACCTGGCTGCTCACTCATCTACCCCAACAGAACAGTGAAAAGAATTGGAGAGACAAAAGTAAGACAAGTAAATGGCTGGATGTCTAAGTGGAGATCAGTGACATGTGGTGTTCCTCAGGGGTTGCTATTGTGACTGGCACTGTTTAACATTTCTGTCAGGGACATGGACAGCGGGATTGAGTGCACCCTCAGCAAGTTTGCTGATGATACCAAGCTGTGTGGTGAACATGCTGGAGGGAAGGATTGCCATCCAGAGACAGGCTTGAGAGGTGGGTCCATGCCAACTTAATGAAGTTCAATAAGGCCAGCTGCAAGGTCCTGCATCTTGGGTAAGGGCAGTGCCAAGCACAAATAAAGGTTGGGCAGGGAATGGATTTAGAACATCCCTGAGGAAAAAGACTTAGGGGTGTTAGTTGATGAGAAGCTCAACATGAGCCAGCAGTGTGCACTTGTATCCCAGAAAGTCAACTGTGTCCTGGGCTGCATCAGAAGAAGTGTGACCAGCACACTGAGGGAGGTGATTCTCCCCCTCTATTTTACCCTGGACATACCCCACCTGGAGTACTATGTCCACTTCTGGAGCCCCCAGAACATGGACCTGTTGGAACAAGTCTGGAGGAGGCCATGAAGATGATCAGAGGGCTGGAGCACCTCTCCTGTGAGGACAGGCTAAGAGAGTTGGGTTTTTTCAGCCTGAAGAAGAGAAGGCTCTGGAGACACCTTATAGTGACCTTCCAGCACCTGAAGGGGCTACGGGAAAGCTGGGGATGGACTTTTTACAGAGGCTTGTAGTGAGAGGACAAGGGGGAATGTATTAAAGCTGGAAGAAGGGGGATTTAAGTTAGACCTTAAGAAGAAATCCTTCACTATAAGGGTGGTGACACAGATTGACCAGGGAGATTTTGGATGCCCCCCTCTGGGAGTATTCAAGGGCAGGCTGGGTGGGGCTTTGAGCAACCTGATCCAGTGGAAGGTGTCCCTGCCCAGGAAACATGGTTGGAAATAGATTATCTTTTAGAGTCCCTTCCTACCCAAATGATTTTATGTTTCAAGGTTCTGTAGGGTTTATTAGAAAGAAATTAATGGAAAAAATAAACTGACAAGGAGGCTTTTGCAAAAAGACTTAGATTGTGATCTTTAAACAAATAACAGCAAATGCCCAGGGCTCTCTGTGGTATGAGACGAAAATGGAGATCTTTTTCAAACATGGGCTACAGAATCAGCATTTATATTCCCCAAGTAAGCATGAGAGAATTATACATCTTTTCTTATTGTTGCTTCCATGTTGATTTGGAGAACAGACAAAAAAATCCCAAACAACAAAACCCAAAATATGTTGGTACTGTTCAAAGCTGTGTCTTCTACCTCTGTGATTTGACATATTTGACTTCCAACAGAACAGTCATGGAAGAGAGATTTATGTTACACTTTTATTTTTGCCAGGAAACTGCTGACACTTCTCCATGTGCCTGGTACTGTCGTATATACCTTGAAATCTTATTGAGAGATGAGATGTGGAGTTATTTACATATCCTTGTGCCACCTTCTTCTGCCATCACTCATCTGTCACTCATGAATTTTGAAATATTTTTTCAAAAAATGACTATGGGTATTTTTTCTCCCATGTCAAGTGTAGGTATTCCAGTTACTGGTGTATTATGTTTTAATCCATAAATTTGGTTGCTATATTCTTCACATTAAGAGTCTTATATTTTAAGCCTAGTTCACAGCTATTTGATAAACTTTGCTAATAACTTCTCTGGAGCACTGACTGAGGTGAGCCAATGTAATTTATGTCTATGTTATTTTTGTTCTTTGGTCCAAAGATTTTACCAAGATGCTAATACTATATTAGAAAGCTCACAGATAATCCTTGGAAGCCTTCTGGATGATTTCTATTGAAAAAATGTTACATTCATAAGCAAAACCAAAAGCTTTTGCCTCATGATTGTGCAATGCATGCATACAAATTTCCAATTATTCTAATATTTTTTCTTCTGGCGACAGAACTTTTTTCTTCTAGCTGCAGAAAAATATATTTTTCAAGCATTACTGACCTCATCCTAATTCTAGTAGAAGTGCTGTCTAAAATGTTCATTTTCAGCAGCAAGGAAAACAAAGTTTATTTGAAATGGTAATGGATTGATTTACTGATGTATAAAAGTGTGGCAGTAGGAGATATCTATATTAGATTTTCATTTCCTGAACACATTTTTATCCTGAGTATATATGTATGCTTGCCTGAGGGCAATGTCTTCTGATGCATTACTGATAGTTCCTGTACCCAAGAAAGTACCTGACACCTCTTGGAATAACTGTCAATTAGAAGTTCTCAGTGCTGCAGGCTGGATTATCTACCTTCCTTGGCTTCTAATTATGGGTTCAACAATCTGAATTTTGTTTTCTTTCTTTGTTTACTTTGAGATTGTTGTTTCTGTTGTTGTCCACTCAAGGGCCTGAGGTCTTAGACTATTCACATGGTAAAAGGGCTTTAAACAATGTTAGAAACTGTCATGCATAGAAACTCTGATATCTCTACAGGTAAAACTAATGATACTACATAAAAGGGGCTCAGAAAAAGAGACTTCAGCAACTCTACAACACTTTCAAACCTCCTCTTAAGCCTGGCTTTAATTATTTGAGAGTTGCTCCAGTTAAAGAAAAATCCTTTCTTTAACCTGTGTTTCTTATTTGTCTACCACATTGTCACCAACTAAGCCTTAATTACCTTGGGTTCATTCCAGCTTACTTTAGACATCTAACAAAAGTGGATTATTTGGGAACATATTTAACCAAATCTCCCTTTACTGTCAGTAGAGAGACAGGCACCTGATTCATCCTCTCCTTATCATTTATAAAGGAAACAGAGAGTAACTCCTGAATTAGATAACCCCACTTGCTGACTGAAATAGTGTGGATTAATTAGGGCCCTAGAGTGACACTGGTTTAGGTAGAAGTCTGGAAGAGTACAATTACATTTGTCTTAGCAAACAAATAAGAGCAGATCTGTAGAGAGAAAAAGTTGAGTATGCCTGAGGGCAACAAAGATGATTGGACGATTGGATCTCTCTTGCAAGGAAAGGCTGAGAGAGCTGGGACTCTGTAGCCTGGAGAGGAGAAGGCTGAGGGGACACCTTATTAATGCCTGTAAGTATCTAAAAGGTGGGTGTAAGGAAGTGCAGCCAGATTGTTTTCAGTAGTTCCCAGTGACAGGACAAGGGGCAATGGGCACAAGCTGGAACACAGAGCTTCCATTTAATTATGAGGAAAACATTTTCTATGAGGGTGACAAAACATGGGAGCATGTTTCCCAGGGAGGTTATGAAGTCCCCTTCTCTGAAGAGATTCAAGACCCACCTGCATACCACCCTGAGTAATGTGGTCCTGGAAAACCTGCTTTAGCAGGGGAGTTGAACTAGATGATCTCTGGAGGTCCCTTCCAACTCTAGCAATTCTGTGATTCTGTGAATTCATTGAGAGCATTTTATTTTGAAGTCTTGCCTGGTTCTCTACCCAGACATCTGTTAGCTGTTGGGAATACTTCTGGAGACCATTGTCCAGGTTACCTTGTGCCAAAGGCAATCCAATTAGCATGGTGTGAGGGGATTTCTACATTGCTGACTGCTGCAGTGCAAATATAGATAGACTGGAGCTCCCTTTACTGTAATTTATTACAGTTTCAGGACTGTACTTCACATTGTGATTGTTGAAATCATGTTCACAGCAGCTGCCTTACACATATGCACAGAGAGAAAACTGGAAGACAGACTTAGTGTGTCCACATGACGTTATATAGTGCTTTTGCATGACTTAAACTTTGCTTCCACCAAGAAAACTCCTTTGAACGCAGAGTAGAAAAAAGAAAAGTGTCAGAAAAAAGGCTGAAACTGAAAGCGTGGCACTTGTATGACCAGGATTGAGATGGGAATTAATCACATGGGTTTTTTTACATTATTTTGAACCTGAAGCATGTTCTAGCATGAAGTATCAGTGAGCTTTGAGATCAGCATTCAGGCAATGCTTCTCCAGAATAACAGCAATTTTGATCACATGAAGGCATTCTGGCAAGACTATACTACAGATTATTTATAAAACATGGTTGAGATAAACAGAACAGAATAAATATTCTGCTTCAAATCAGCTGTAGCATATCAAGTCCAGCTTATTGGTGCTTTAGCTTATTGTAGAAATACAGATCCATGCTGTCAATACGTTTTCAGAGCTGTAAAACAGGTTAATAAAAATCCATTTTAAGAAATGAACTGACAGGAAAATATTTTGAGTTGGAGCCAGTAGCTTGTTTTAGCTGACAATAAGTAGGATTTGTTGCCTGGGCTGTGTTCTTATTTGACTTTACAAATTTTCACTTGAACAACTACTGTTATAAAGCATGTGAACTGCCATAGTAATCCCTTATGCTGGATAATAGCTAGCAGTTATCTGTGCAAGATTCAGACAATGATAAGGTTCCAGACTGCTTTGGCTGTGAAGTAAACACCTTTAAACTGTTTATGTAGTTTAATAGGTATTCCTGAAAATTTGGAAAGTAGCAGTACTAGATTTGCTGGTTTTAATGCTTCCATTCCTTCTTAGACTTTTTAACTTAAAAAATGGGTTTTCATAGACAGTTCAGGCTTTAACAGAGAATTCTTAGTATTTGGACAAATGCATATTATCATGAATTGAATTGAATTGAATTGAACTGCAACATTCAGCTTCGTTTGTTTGAATAGTGCTACTTTGCTATTACAAATCTCACTTTGTTGCAATGCAGATGGTTTTGGGTAAGCTGGATATTAACTTAAGCAGCTAAAATCTGGGAAATTATAGAACCTTGAAGTAATTTTGTGGAAAATTGTTCTAATCTATTAGTTTTAGAAAACTGCTACACATTTTGCACAATGCATGCTTTCCGTGATACACTAAGAAAATGTTTTGAATGAAAGATACGTTGAGAACAGTAAATGAAGAATAAATATTTTATCTCAAGAAGTTCTACACTTCTTGAAATGGAGTTGGAGGGCATCTTCTTCTAAACCCAGCAAGCCTGTAATTTTTTCATTTAAATCCAGCATTATTTCTAGCTGAATGCACTTTAGTGCTGGTAAATGCCTGACATTTTAAAAATCTTTCTCCATTTAAAACTCTCTTAACAGTTTGAGGATTAAAGGCTTTGGTTTTGTTTGGGTTTTGTTTGGGTTTTTGGGTTTTTTTTTAATGTATGTTTTTTGCTTTGTTTTGTTTTCTGAGACCACTGGCATCTACAAAAAAAAAGATCTCCTACAGTTTAAGAAGAAAATTCAAGAGGACTCCATGGAGCGGTAATAATTTCATTTTCTTCAAGCACAAATATCAGAGCCAGTCTTGCCTCCAGCCTATACAGAACAACAACAAGTTGCCTTGTGAAGTATGTTAACCATAAAAATAACCACCATTTTTGAGAAAGAAATAAACCCTGAAGTTCAGTATGTCCACAGATAGAAAATACCAGTTGTACAATTATATTAAGGCTTTTCACATTAGCTTTGTCTTTCACAGTGTCCTTCTGGACAAACTGCCCAGCACACAGCTAGTCAAATCCATTAAACTTTGGGTGAACAGTTGGCTGGTGGGCCAGGCTCAAAGAGTTACAGTAAACAGGGTTTTGTCAGGCTGGTGAACAGCCACTCAGTGGGGTTCCCTGAGGCTCAATTTTAGGGCTAGTGCTCTTCAATATTTTTATAAATAATCTGAACTCAGGAATAGAATGCACAGCACTGGAACAGGCTGCCCAAGGAAGCTGTGGAGTCCCCTTCTCTGGAGATATTCAAGACCTGCCTGGATGCAGCCCTGTGTGGAATGTGCTCTTGGCAATCTTGCTCTAGCAGGGAAGTTGGACTAGATGATCTCTAGAGGTCCCTTCCAACTGACTATTCCGTGATTCTGTGATGCCAAGAAAAAAAGCAGGGGGTATTAATAGAGGAGATTGCTGGTCTTTTAAAACACAAAGATTGATAGAAAAGGATGACCACCTAAGCCAAACTTAAGGCTTCCCTGAATTTTACTACTAACCATTGGGAGCTTGCAAATTATAAAATTATAACCTTACAAATAAGTACATTGTTTTTTGCTCTTATAGCTTCACACATCTCAGAACTCAGGCTGCTCTTTAACAGAGATTCACACACTAAAATGGAACTGTGAACAATGAGGCAAGTAGGGAAGGTGGGATTTATTCTCATAGAGACCAGAGGCAGAAGCAGAGCTGTCTCTCTCCATTCAAACTGTGCAATGGCAAAAATCATGGCATTATGAAGGAACTCTGACAGCAGTGAAAGGATGAAGAGCATGCCTCTGGCTTGAGACATCTGAGGAGCATAGATAAGAGTAATGAAATCCTGTCTAACACTGCATCTTAATCTCCAGTTTTATGGAGTTGAAAAACAACAGCATGCTCTTCAGGATCTTGGCTCTACATACGGAAATTACATAATGTCAGGTCACAGGAAAGGATAATGGATTTTTTTAAATTGTGTACATTTTAAATGTTAGAATGATCCCCAGCACAACTCTGGGCCAGGATAACTGTCATTCTTCCAAGCAGGGTAGTGGAGCCTGGCATAGGGCAGGCATCCTTCCATGAGAGGAGTTTTCATGTGGACACTAACATGGACACTAAAGCACTTTAAGACCTGTGCCAGCTATGTTTGGGACTAGGGATCTGGCCCTGGAAATGTTAAATTTAATAAGCTAGATGTATTCAGAAATTTCGTTTGAGAACCATAATGGGAAAAGGAGATAAAACATTGATAAAACAAGACACTGTGAGCTCCTCCCTGCCCTCATGCTCAGTGCTGCCTCTGCAAAAAATTTGCTCTATTTGGTGATAACAAAAGCTCCATGTGACCTCTGTATCAATGCTTGGACACTTAGGGTAGAAAACTTTAAAATAAAATCGTATAAATAGAGTAAAACAGATCTGCTTTATATTGCTTAATGTGTAGTGGTTATGATCTTGATTATTTTCATTTCTTATAATGACTTGTGTCATAATGATGTTGGTAGTAGCAAGTAATACTATTGTTATACCTGCTGATCAGCACCACAATCAAGGAACAGATTGATTCTAGCCCACTTGTGTATTTTCATTTTATGCAATCTATTTTCTGGGCTATTAAAAATATTGATTGCTTTAGATCAAGGTAAGGCATATGTTTCAAGTTTGATAGATTCTGTAAATTTTTTTTTTATTAAATGTCACATGAGGAGTTATCACTTTGTATCTAATAGGTCTACTTGCATCATGACTTGCTGGAGCGTGTGGATCATGGAGAAACACAAGATAGGAGTTATTTCCATAGATGGCACATTTTTTATGGAACTAAACTGAGTCCTAACTGGAGAGTTTTGAGCCATATTCTGTAAGACTTTTTGCAATTTCAACAGGTCTGTAACACTGGGGGGAAGGGAGAGTTTTTCTTTAGAAGGATGTTTGATAGGAAAATAAAATAGCAGCCTTCAGTTATCAAAACAGGAACTGTTATAGTGAATGTAGCATTTTGTGGTGCTTTGTGAAGTAACAGGACTAACTAGACAGCACAAATCAGACTCCTGACTAGCTAGAAGAATACTGAGTGGAGTTTTTATGTCACTTTACTGTGCTCGTTAAGTAAAAGGGACATCCCAAAAGACAAGAAGGTGACCACAGTAAGCACATTATTTAAATAAAAACCTAAGGGCAGGTTAAATTACAGTTTTGTTTGTTTAAATTCCATTATGGGAGAAGTAATAGATATTATTTTAAAGATCCAATGGGTGGACATTTAGAAAGCATTATCTTGATAAAACAAAGCTGAGACATTTTTGTAGCTTAGAGGTTGTTTCTCAGTAGTGCACTGGAGCACACTGTGAAAGAGGAAAAAGAAAGAGGAAAAAGTACACTTTAAAAACCTGTGAGTATTGTAAGGAGGTGTTTGGCAACATCTCCATGTCCAAAGCTTTAACCAGTAAGATACAGAATTCCTGATATGCAGAATGCAAAGGAGGTTTAATAATGCTTTGAATATGGGCTCCTCTGTTGAGAAATACAGATAGCAAATAATAGTTAAGAATGGTTTTGTTTTAGACTTGAAATAAGTTAGCAGAGACATGTATGAAAGTAAGATTGTTTCCTTAGGTATCAGAAAAAGAACGTAACAGGCTAAATCTGACCCTTTCTAAAAATGATATTTTAACTAATTTCTTTAGCAAAAACAATTAATGAAGCCTTTCACATGAACATTTTAGAAAGAAAATTCTTAAAATGTTATTGATGTGTATGGAGTAAAACACTTTGGTCATTATTCAGCCGATGTGTCCTATATGCAGAGAAGCAGAATGAGAGGCAATGAAGGTAAAATTCTAGTCAGGAGAAACTCAAGTTAGATATGTATTTTAGAAACTGATGGTTTTTGTGGCATAAATGACAACAAGAGTTTCGCTATCAGTGAAATTCATTAAATGTTTACAAAAATAGAGATTCTGGTTTTGCTGCATAATAGGAATAAATGTAAATGAACTGGAATAAACTTACCTATAATTCACTTTTATATACAATAATATGAAAAAACACTTGCAGCAAGGTAGTATTTTAAGTATTTACTTTAAAATGAGCAAACAAAAACTAAACAAATTTTACTCACTTAAATTTTAATGTCCATTGGTAATTTAAGAAAACTTCTTATGACAGCACTAAAGAATTGTTTCCCAGCTACTCATGGGCTGACTTTAAACTGGACTTAGGCAATTAACATAACTCCCAATCATTTATTGTGTATGCTTAGAGAGAAAATCTGGGCCAGTGTAATTTAAGAATTCTTCTACTTAATCAAACTACAACAATACTCAGTTCTCTTAGCATAGCAGCTCCAGGTTTGTGAGATAAGAGACCAACATTATTAGAGGATATTACTGACTCACTGAAGATGGATGCAAACAAGAACTGTCAGCAGTACAATGATTACAGTTAGGCAGAGACAAATACTTTGGAGAGGTTTGAAGAATTATGCATGTACAGAGAGCATTTTTAAAGAAAGATCTGACAACTTTTAACCTTTTTAACTCTGCTATGTACAGTCTAGCCTCGCTTTCTTTCTCTGTTCTTATTCTGTTCCTTACACTGACTTTAATTCTGTCTTACACCATTTCAGTATCTTCCTTTTTAAAAAGAAAATTCTTCTCCTGTATCTTACGTCAGACTTGCATCTTAAAGTTCCCTGGTCAAGTGTAGCCACATGGCTGATTACAGTGCAACGATGGATTTTAATTACCTTCCCTTCTCTCCTCTAAGCCACTGTCCAAAAGTGTTACTGATGTGGGAGGTCTTACTTGGGGAGGGCTACCTGGGAAAATGGAGCCACTTTCCCTGTTTAGATGCTTAGTCTTGATGCCATTAATTTCTTGGGCTCATTTGGCTTTCACAAATGAAATTTATCCCAACACAACTGAGAAATTTCTGTTACAAAACCTAGTTCATCTTCACACTGTGCGTTCCAAAAATAAAATTTACTTTTATCTGTTGGAAACTAAGTACAAAAATAAATCCTGGAAATTGAAATACAACAAAAGTAAATGTAATACTTTTCCAGTAAGCTAGGTAAGTAAACTTCTCGCAGGTTTTCTGTCTTGACAATTCATTTGAGATTTCTGAGTAAAGTTTCTTACGAAAAAAAATGCTTTGTTGGTGTCTTTGATGTGTAAATCATTCATTTGGAGAGAAGACAACAGAAGACAGAATTTACAAATGAGCAATTAGCAAGCTAAATGTGTGGGAATTTACTTCCTATGTAGGATAGTATGGGGACTTCCACATTTCATTAGACAAAAGGGGCTGATGAACAGTTTATTAGAGCCTTAGAGACACCCTTTAGGATTGGATTAGTCACATGACTAATTCAATACATAGTTTACTGCCTAAAAGGCCCAGATGACTCAGAAGAAAATATTTATCAAAAAAGATGCAGTATTGCAGGAACATGCTTGAAAAGAAAGCTTCCTGATTCAGTAAATTAAAAGCTGGTTTATACTTTGCAGCTTTAAGAATTAATGTCCATCTCAAAGAGGGATGGGTTTTTTGGTCTTCACTTTCAAAACTCTTGAATCAAAATACCACCTAAAATAATTTTCCTTCTCCTTGTTATGAACGACTCTGATGTTCTGAGTGAATTGCATTTTTGAGGGCTTTCCATAATTTCCCTTATAAGAAGAGACATCAGCTAGAGATAAAATATTTGGCACTGGACCATTAAAAAAATTCACCAAGTTCACAATATTTTTGAAATATTATTAACCTACAGCACTTTTTATTATTTTATTTGTAATAAATACTACTAAATGCCTGTTATAGGAACATTTGAACAAAAAGTTTTCCCATCTTTTAAAGTTTATTATATTCCTTGGTATTTTCTGAAGATATCAAAATTATTACTGATTTTTACTAATTCTAGCTTTCACTTACTGTACATGCAAACAAAATCTCATTTAAAATATTTCTAAAAATACACATTAAGAATTTGGATCGGTTCTTTTCTCTATGAAATAAAAAAGCACTTAAAAAGCCCTTTAAAAAAACAAACCAAAAAAAACCCCAAAACCAAAACACAGCCAAAACCAAACCAAACCAAGCCATTAATAAATTAACAAGCAAAAAATATACACAAAATTACTGGAAAAAGCTGAAATGATTATGAATGACAATGTAATTACTGCTTCTTGATAACCAGAATTTGCCTTATGAGCTGAGGAAAGTTAATTGATACCATATTTTTTTCTGAAAATAAAGTTCTGCTCTGAGCTCTTCTGCAGACTAAAACCCCAAGGTTTATGTCCTGTTTATATTATGCGAGTAGAGAACAGAACTACTTACAAGAGAGCTCCAGAAGCATCTTAACATTTCTGGAGCCTAGTATTTCAATGCACTCCTCACTTTCTTGCCAGGAAATGAAACTCTACCCTAAAATGGTACCATTCTGTGAAAGATCATTCTTGGGATCCTGCAGAAGAGAGGGATCTGTCTGTCCTTCCTGAGACTGAAACAGCAGGCACACTTAGAGCTGGGTCACTTCCATTTCCAGGCAATAACTGTATAACAAAACAACGTGCACTCTGGTTATCCAATTCTCTATGCTACAGAAGTATTTTATATTACTTCAACAGTTTGAGCCACTGACATATACGCTGCTCTTCATACTTACTTTAGTTACCAGTTCGCTAAATCAAGTTATCCTGTCCCACATAGCAGGTTGACAACACACCTTTATTAGACCAGTTGAGATCAAAGAGGAGAAAATACTCTTTAAGTACAACATATTCAGAACATGGGTTGATTTCCCTAGGACAAATATATGCCTGATTTACTCAGAAAATCCCAGGGACTGTTTCGAGTGTCAGTTGAATGACACATGGGAAGAACAACCCCATGTACCAGTACAGGTTGGGGACTGACCTGCCGGAGAGCAGTGTAGGAGAAAGGGACCTGGATGTCCTGGTGGACAGGAGGATGACCATGAGCCAGCAATGTGCCCTTGTAGCCAAGAAGGCTTGCAAAAATCATGTGATGGTCTTTCTTTTGTTGCCATATCACTGTTGTAGTTATAGCTCCATGGTAATTTAAAACTGCTTTAGACACATCTGTAACTGAAGCATTGATTCCTGTATTTTAATACTGTACTGAATATCACATGGGTTAATATCCAAAGTTGTTTATCTGTTGAAGCTCTGTAATATTGCTGTTTCCTCAGAGATTCTTCTAGGGCTTGTACAGAATGTACCTTGTTAATGGTACATTCTTTTACAAAATAGCAAGCCATTTCAGTTCTGGTACTAATGGTCATTATGGCATTTTATTAATTTCACCTTTCTCATTCAGAAAGACTTTATGCATTTTCATAAGGTATTCTAGAATAAAACTTGAAAAGGGAGTCAAGCCTCCTTGTTAAGGAAATTCTTTAAAGACTGATGGAAATGCAGACAGTGTCGTCCTTTCAATGATGTAGGTCAAGGATTTGCTGAAATTCAGGAATGACTGTAATGGTTAAAAGATGTAAAGTTTAATAAAGGAATGTGTATTGCACATAAGGGTATCAAGTATGAAGAATAAGAAGACAGTGGTTTTTTATAAGTGTATTTTCTTCTGTCAAGGTAAAAGGGAAGGGTTAATATCTTTGACTTCACTAATAAGTTCTCTTTAATAAGTCTGTGATCTAAGTTAGTTGTGTGGGAAAATGTAGAACAATTTATTTGGGATTAATTAGCATGCTGGCTTAATTTGGTCTGGTTTTTTTCATCTTTTTATACTATGACTGTGTCCTTCTGCTTTAAGAAGTTATATCAAGATTAATAACATTCATAAAGATAATCTAATGTCAAGTTTTGTTGGTGTATGGTGAAAGGCAAAAGATCCATTCTTGCAGAGGTAGTAATGTCCATGTGTTTTCATTTATTGTCAGGGTAACTTGGCTGTAGGATGCAGGAGAGGATAATACAATGATCCTTGCATTTTGCTTTGATGATCTGAAAGTTTTTGAGCATTCTTGAACATCTTTACAAGCTTAACAAGTAGTTCTCAGGGCCCATGGCATAGATAAGGCATTGCACTTTTTTTGCCAGGAAAGATTTGTATTCCTCTCCAGCTTGGAGGTGTCTCCCTCTTGCTTGTTTTGTGGCACAAAGCAGATACTGAGGAGAACTTACTCCTATTAATCTATTGAGAACTGGTCTAGATCTTCTACCAAAGGTCTTGGGAGTCTGGGGAAGTCCTTATGGACAGAATCTAGCCAATGTTATTCCAATCTATAAAAGGGGTGTGAGGGATAAACCCAGGGAACAACAGACCTTTTAGTCTAACCTTAGTTCCTGGAAAAATTATGCAGGTTATAGGATGTATTGTTGAAAGGCATTTAAAGAGTAATGCAATCAGACAGAGTCAACATAGGTTCACAAAGGGAAAGTCTTGTTCAACTAATTTGATATCATTCTATGATAAGACCAAACCCCAGCAGATGAAGGGAAGTCAGTGGATATAGTAGGTCAATGTCTCAAGCCTGTCACTTTGGAAATTGTCCATAATAACATAATTCAACTTCTGTTCAGCCCTGAATTAACAGTTGCAAGTCCCTTCTAACAGAAATATTCTATTCTATTCTATTCTATTCTATTCTATTCTATTCTATTCTGTTCTGTTCTGTTCTTTATTCTATTCTTATCTGTTTTTCCAGGTAAGGAAGATCAAATATAAGAATACTCCATAGGTGTACAAGCTATTAGCCATCAAATAAAAGTTGTCTTCTCATCAATATCCATAGCTACTGACCTTGAAAAGTTTGTTTCAAGAAACAATTTGACCAATCAGTATGATTCAGAGTTCACAAGCTCAACTGTTAAGTGTTACACTTTTGGGGAGTATGTCAGGGGCCTATTAGGCACTTTAACTTGTGTCAAAAAACCCCAACAACAAGCAGTCTGGACCTTTGAATGTGTCATTGTTCACTTATATATTGTTCAGTCATTTTTACATGATTTATTTGCAGACAAAAAGTCACAGATTGTTTGTAGAAATAATTAAACTAATACAAAACAAAACAAAGATCACAGTTCAGGAGAAGAGAAAGAGAAATCAATAATGAAGAAGTAGGGAAATATCTCTTGCAGGGAAAAAAGAGAAAGAAAGCTTCTGTCTGAAGACAATGGAATACTTCAAGTGTACCTGCTGAGATACTAGTATTCTTGGATCACATTGCATGTTATTACTGACACTGAATGATTTTCTTCCCTCCCAGATGTCTTGATTAAAACATAGAAGTATGTCTAGCTTGCTTTTCAAAATTAGTCAGGCCAAATTAATTAAGAGTTTTAATTGTTTATCACACTAATCTCTAATTTATTGTCATGGTGTAAAAGTTCATCCATTTGAGTGGGCTGTGCCTGAAAGTTTACCTTAAATATTTCTAAAACTTAAGCATATTTATAAAGTTTTTCTCCTTTCCTGTACATTCTTCCATCCTTGTAATTTTCATCCCATATGCTTTCCTGATATTGCCTATTTCTAGGGGAACTGCAGACCAAGAAATGGAACTATTTTTCCTCATTTGATATGTTCACTAGAAGCCAAAAAACCAAACTTAAATGACAATGTTTTTATAAAATCCAAACCCACTTATTTTCTCTATCTTTAATATTGTATCAACCACAAATGCGCACAAATTTGACAACTCATGGAAAAAAATTTAATTGCCTGAAACAACATATGTTGTGAGATTTAAATAAAGTTATTTCATGTAATGCAGAGCAAAAAATAAGAGATTTGATGGGTGGAAGTTAATGCTGTCTGCAGTTGTGAATTCCCAAGAGATAGAAGGCTGAGCAGTGAAACAAAAATGATGGTTTTGCAAATCTGATTCACATCTGCAACTGTTTCTCAAGGGATATTGTCATCATGACTTACCAATAGCACACAGAATTTCAGATCATATTCAGGTCTTTTTGAAAGCTGAAATGATTGAATAAATTAACATCGTGTTTCTTATGGACAACTAGTTCGTGTCTTTATTTTAAACTCAGCCATTGGCTTCAAATAAGACACCATTGAAAATCAAAATAGTTTTGATGAAGTCAGTGTCAGTTGACATCAACATCAGGAATTGTTTAATTAAACATAAAACTAAAACAAGAACCTGAAGGTTGCCAGAAACAAAATCATTTCTGTGGGAAATATCTTTATTATAAATTAATATTTTTAAATAACAAAATGTATTTTGAAGTAGAAATAAGCATCACTGTTTCCCTCAGAGTATATTTGTTATTTCTGTTGTTATACTATATATAGTTCATAGTATGATGATATTCATAGGAATTTTATTGTACAGAAAAGAATGCTTAAAATTTAAATAAATTTGTAAATGTGAGAATAGGAGCCAGAACTGTGGGGGTTTTTTTCCACTGGATATCCAATATTTTTCTGCAGAATCACTGCTTTCCTTTCTCCCAGTTCTGAGAAATTTTAATTCTTGTCTGCACGTCAGGATGGTTTTGTATTAAAATATGCAGTAGCTGGTAGTGTGGAATAGATTTGTATTCTTCAGGCTGGGGATCCTTTGAACTAAAGGATCTCTTATTGAAACTTCCTTAGCTAGTAAATAATTGTAACTACTAGTAGTAAGCTGGTAGGACTGCACATTTCAGAAAATGCTTCTGTATAATTTTGTGTGTGGAAACCAATCATTGCAAGTTTCTTCTGGAACAGGATGAAACACTGATGTTCTTAAAAATGATTATGCACTTTATTGTAGTGGCTGAAATTAACAAAGAAACACGTTATGTTTTGATCATATTGGTGTTTCCATCCCATTGTAAAGCAATTAGTGCAGCTTTTTATATAATACAGTATCTTATCAATGGGTGCTTTTGATTTTCAGAAGAGAAATTAAAAGTTATTAAATCTCCGAAAAATAAAAATAAAAAAATAAATAAAGGATGTTAGTTTTTCTTGTCACACCCTTAGAGAGGAGAGTGGAGGTCTTCAGGGAATTCCAGAAACGAATTTTGCATTAATGCACTTTTTCCACTAGTGCATCCTGACATTTTCTACATTAGAGAATTGAGCTTCACACTAAAATACAATGTGTCACCTCTCACTCTGTAAGGAATTGTTCCAAATGAATATGTATGGCAGAATTTAGTCAGTAACAATTCCCATCATCTGTTCCTAAAATAAATCCCAGGAGTACTCATTGCTTTCCTAAGTGGTAGGTAAAAAGAAAACAAACCAAGTATCCTTTCTTCTACTTGTGTTTTCCAAGATTTCTGTAGTTTTCTGGGTTGATTAAGATGCTCTTTCACGGCCTTTTGATGAGTTCACTCAACCTAAGTTTTACAAAGTGAATCACCAAGTGAGAATACTTGTCTCTACAAGAATAGAAAGCTTGCCAAGAGATTTCACTTCTGCTTTCTTCATAGGTTCTTGGACAAGACTTGCTCTTCCTTTCTGTTCAAAACACATTGGTCATAGGAGATCACTTAGCATATTTTTTTACTAGAGAATTAAAGGATTCAGATGGGTAAAAGAAAATAACTTTAACGCTGACATTATAAAGAATAAATAATACCCAAAGATGAAAGTTTCATATTGTCTCCCCAAAGCCTGTGTTTTGCTATCAGATATTGATTGTCTGCTGTTCCAAAATGTTTCAGTAGCATGGTGATGCATACAGGCACTTTTGTCCAATACGTGTGACTCAGAAGATATTAAAAATGTTTTTAAAAGATATTAATTTTCTTGAATACTGACTAAATTCTTCGACGTCAAAACTCTCCCAGTTTAATTTTCCCCTAATTCTCATTTTGTTGCCTGAAATATCTGGGAGGACAAAAGTAAGGAGAAAAAATATCAAAATTTCAAAAAGATTTTCTTTAAAAGGAAAGAGGGATAAAAGCCACTCCAAGCTAATTTTTGTCCAAAATGTATTGTCTATCATTACTCTGTGGCATTACTGAGCTGTCACCTACTTCAGAAATATATGAATGGATTGACCTTATGCTAGTTATTTGGGATTTATATATAATGCAAATTTATATGATGAGGATTATAAATTTACTTACTAAATGAAGAAATTGTTTTAATGAGTTAATATTCATTAACAAGATTCCACATAATGTCAGAGGAGGGAGTGATTTCACATGATCTATTAGAGATACTGTACTTTCCATAAAGGTAATCACAATTATTAAATCAAAACAATAAGATCAAGATTGACTCCTGAAAATATTAAGCAGGAATAATTTTATCAAGGGCAGGGAGAGAAACACATTTTTATTTTTTCTACAACTCCAGTACATCCCTCTGAGTAGGGACTGAGAAAACCCCACGTTTTGCTTTTTCAGCTGCTGTTCTGCATAGATGCAACATGAGGGTATAAGAAGTGAGTTTTTGGCCAAAGTAGGATTTGCATTTCTACAAAAGTACTAGAAGAAGCCAGGGCCTGTTACAAGGTTATTTTGGGTAGAGTGAGAAAAGTATAAAAAGTATTACTTTTCAACAGCTTACTCTACCTACAAAGAAAAAGGTAATAGCTGTAAAAACTTAGAGGTAAATACAGGTGGAACTCTTTTGGACTGGAAATTTTAGCTCCATGGAAATTACTGAGCTGTTTGAATAGGCTGATTATTTTGGCATAATATTATTTTAAATTTGAAATAGAATATTTTAATGGAAACAGGAAAGTTATTCTAGAAAAATTCAAAAGAGTCTATTATGGATAGTTTCCCTGCATAAGATAAAGTTCTTTCAGGCACATTTAAAAGCAGAATTTTTTAAGTAAATACCTTGTGTGATGTTTGTTACCTGGTCTTTGAGGACTTCTTTCATTTCTAAGTTAAGACTTCAAAAAGATTGGTGCTAGAACTGAGGTAGTTTGGAAACTCAATTGTTAGAGCATTTTTACATTTGCACGTTCGTGTGAAGAAGTATTCTTTGTTTCCACAGATTATAGTCATATCATAATCCAACTCTGTACATTGTATGTCCTTGACATGTAGTGAATGTAGGGTGTTTTTCAGCACAAAATGAGGAATTGTAAGAAGTATATAAGATAGTGATGACTGAATTATTTCAGCAACAGTACAGACACTGGAACATTTCAGAAGACCTCAAAACTAAATCAGAACTAGAAAGCAGTTTGTGTTGTGTGGGTGTCTGACAGTCTTTCCTCTTACTTTTCTCCAGTCTTAGGGATTGATTATAGTATTTTCACTATCTTTAGCATTTGAACAAAAAAATCAAAAGAAAAAAAAAAGAAAAAAAAAAAAGGAAAAATACTGCCCTAAATAAAAGTTTGGAGCTATTGCTTACTTTCAATTACTTGAATTGATTGATCTTCAAATAGTTTAAAAATACACTGAATTAAAAACAGCCTAGAGATCAGGTTTCCTTATAAAATTGAAGTCATCTGCATTTTAAAAAAAATGATGTGTGCTTCCTTCTCGGAGTGTGGAGGAGCTCTTAAATATTCAATACTACTTCTGAATTTGCCACTTTCAATGTTTTTGTACACTTTGCCTCAGGCAAAGAAGAAGAGACTCTTTAACACTCAACACATTATTTGGTCTCTCCCTGGGAAGTAAACAAACAGGTCCAGTTGTTGAGGTGTAGACCAGTGGAGCTATTAAACTATTTATGAGGAAAAAGAGAGAGATACAGAAAAGTGAATCACAAGAGGTTATAAATCCTCAGGAATAACAAAACAAAACAAAAGCCAAACTAACAAAAATCAAATACATTTAAACCGCATAACATCAGCTCAAAATCTAGCAAGGATCTCTGAGGAAGTTCAACTGGCTATAGCATTGCATTCACCTTTAGTAAGATCCTCAAGTAGCCAAGTCGGCAGACAACAGGTCCAGAAACCATCAACACAGGCAAGATCAGTAGGCAGGTCTAGTTCATCTAAACCATCTCAACATGATCAGGCAATACAGCTGGACAGAGATGTAACTTCAATACAGCTCAGATCAGGGCTGGAGGCATTGAACTGAGCTGAAATGGGGCTCTTGGGGTATGTAGAGAGAGAGACGGAGGTTGTCCCAGGGGAAGGTGGTCAGGGTCATTACAGCCTGTCAGTATATTCAGGGCCCTGATGCCACCTCAGTGCCTGCTTGGTTTGTTGTGTTGTTGTTTTTTCATCAAAAGAATGATATGAATTAATTAATTTGTTCAGTAATTCTTTGTGGTTTTTAACTACATAATGGTCCTTTTTTAGACTCTTCTAGTGCAAAAGCAAAGTTCATAACAATAATCACAAATAAGACATTATCTTAATCTTCTGTTCATTCTGCACATTCCTGTCACACTTGTTCCTTGTGTGTTTTAATAGTTGGAGAACAGAGATATTTATTCAGAAATAGCCTCTAAGCATAACCAGGAATGAGCTCAGAATTACTTAGAATTCAAATACTGAGTACACACTTGTGCCCCTGTATTACCTGAGACTCAGATGAGAACTAACAAGTAGATACCCACTAATTCCATTACTTCAAGAATATCTCAAAGATATTGTCCATAGATCAGAAAGTTACATCCTGTTACAATGAGGACAAGAACAGCTGTGATGATCTAGATAAACAGGTGAAATACAGAAACTGTAACAAACATAAGGGTTTTGGTTTGTTTTATTTTTAAAGCTTTTTGAGATCTGAGCAAAAGTATTTCTGGTGTTGAGAGAATAATAAATAAGTGGCTCCCCCGCTGGTATAATGTGTTATTTAAAAGTAACAGTAAAATCTTTGTTCCAAGATGAAAAACTCAAGCTACTTCTTGGCATCTAGTACAAAGCACCAGAGATTTTTGTTTCTTTTTCCATCAACATCTGCCGAAATTTGGAATTGATAAAGTTTTGCAAGACAGTGAGATTTCTGACACACTGAGATGTCTCATCAGCCTAAAGTATTTTGGGATAAAAACAAAACAACCAACCTGATCACCTTCTCCCTTTGTTCTCTCAGTTAAGTGGGCTTAAACACACTAACACAATATAATTGAAATGTTGAGTCTTGCCCAGTCCTCAGACACACTTCAGCACATTTTTATTATTTTTTTTCATACAGGTTCATAAAATGATGAGGCCTAATTCCTGTAGAAAGAGATGCCTCTCAAAACCTGAAAAGATGTCTCTTTGATTATAGGAGCCTTTTTTTTCTGGCAAGAACTTTTGTGACTCTATGGAAACTGTCAAGTTGCTGATGACTTTTTGTTCCCCTGCTGAGATAAAAGTGATTTTTTCTTAACATTACACCTCAGATACTGAGAGAGTGAACCTGTTCTTTCAAGAATAATTTCTTGGAAAACAATACAGAAATTTCTACTCACTGTACTCCAGTACCCTATAAACAGGAGTAGTGTCTGGTGCAACACCTACTGTAACAGAATTTTCTAGTTCCATGGCCACGCTCACAGACCTGCATATAGCTAAATTTTAATAGCCACATGCTCTATTTCACCACATAAAATATTCAGAAACATATTTTTTAAGGTTTGGACTTGGTTATCTAGACATCTGGCCTCATGATCTGAGCCATTACACAGTAGTAACAAACTGTCATATACTCAGAAATGCTGGATATTTTCGAAAAAAATGTGCAAGTCATCATGAATGCTCAGGGCAAATAAAACTAATGCTCCCTGGAATCTTCAGTGTTTGGGGCTTTTTAAATTTCCTTTGTTGTTTGTTTGTTTTTTTGTTTGTTTTATTTTTGTGGTGGTGGTTTGTTTTTATATTTTGTTTGTTTGCTTTTTTGTTTTCTGAAGGTACTATCAGTTTTATTTTCATATGTATAAATATGTAATGTGCTAAGATAATGTTTGCTGAATATGTGTTTTGACTGTGTTTCTCTCCACTTGTCTTGAAAATCCATAGACAAACAATAGTAGTTCTCATATCTGCATCAACTGACTTCAGAAACTGAGGTGTTGATCCCAGACATATGATTTCCTCTCCCTTATTCCAGTGCCACACACCCTTCTTCGCTGAAACTGAACACGGCTCTTATGTCTCCAAACCTCCCACCAAACAGGTACAAACCAGAACCCTCACCTCTTTTTTTTCTTCACTTTAGCCTATAAAGTGTTTGTACCTGTTTCATCATATTGATACACAGTCAGAGAGGGAATTCAGTTTCTGGATTAATCTTATAGGGTTCACAAACCTAATGTGAATGGGATAGAGGCTTCTTTTTAGTACAGCAATTACTTCATGGCCAAGTAACTTGATTGTGAAAATATATTTACCAGACAGCTATTATACCAAAACTTTAAAATCATTTTATGCTTCTCTGGCTAAGGCTCAATCTAGACATACTCAAATGAACTTTAAATGAGTTCTTCCAGGCATAGGCAGCAGTCTAATTTCATAAGCAGAACAAGTTGCGCAACCTGCTAGAGAAATACAAGTGGGTCTGCTGAAGTACTTTCACACTACCATTGCTAGACTAAACCTACTAACTGAACTAAACAACTACCTGAAACACCCTTCAGCTGGAAATGGAGAAGGGTGGATGTCCTTCTTAGTGTTCCAGATCAGAAAAATAAAATTAATTGCTCATGGGTCATCACACAAAATGTCAATATTGATTATGTTCCCTAAGGTGCATGTTCCGCTTTCTGAGGAAGGTCAGAAATTGCCTGATGAAGCATACAGGGTGTTTGGAAAAAAAATCAGAACTGGTGGTTCAATATCACTGACTGATCATTGTAATGAGGTAAAGATCATGTGGCTGAGGCAACAGATACTTCCTGGTTGAAAAATACATTTCATCTCTTGAAAGTGTAACACTGCAATCTAATGTTCTTGTTGCTATACAGTTGTTCGTTCTTGTTTAGCAGTGAATGGAGAGAGGAATCATTAAAGTTTCAGAAGAAAGTAACTCTTCTGTCCATCTTCTGTTTAATAGGGGAAAATACAGCTAAAAAGACAGTTTCATCTGCATAACCTGAATTGCAGAAGTGACAACCTGGGAAACATCATAATGGTGTATTCTCTCTGTATTTACCATACTGTAAAAAAGTTTAAAAGTAGGAAAAATCTTCGGTAGTGTAAGCAAGAGTACTCAAAATATGTTCTCCAATGTCTCACGTATTTCTAGTTTCCCTTCAGTACTAGAACTCCTGGCTGAAGTTCCAGAAGTGCTAAAATTCATCCTCTATTTTTATTTCACACACCATTACCCAGAAACAATGCAGTTGCCAAAAAAGTCTGGCCTGCCCCACTCTCTTCTCCTTCCTCTCCCAGCAGCAACACGTTAATTCTCTGTCAGTGCGTGTGGGAGACTCTTTTACTGCTCCTGTGAGTAGAGGAATTAAAGTAGATATAATTCAAATTGTCCCAGTCAGGACCATGTTGAGTGAACAGCTTGGCTTGTTGAACAAAAAAAAATTCTCTTTTCTGAGGGGAATGAGACACCGGAAATTAATTATCTCTGCCTAAGATGCTCCAGTTTTTCCTAGGGGGCATGCAATTCATACTCCCAGGTTGTTTGTTTTTATTTTTCTGAGGTAGATTTCATGCACAATTTTCCCTCTCATAATTTTATTTTTACTGTTGAATAGCAGAAAATTCCCAACCAGTTCCACTTGCAGCACACTACTTGGTGTACTACTCACTGATTTTTACTCTGTTCTGTCTGACTAGTTTAAGAGTAAAGAATCTTAAACAGAACATCTAAGTGATAGTGACTGCTCAATTTACTGGCTACTGCTGCCACCAGTAATAGCAGAGGCTCTTGGTGGGTAGAAACAGAGTTCCGTAGAACAACGTGTAGCTGAGGCACACTCTTCTCCTTTAAAATGGAAGGCACCAACTGGCATGAGATTATACCACAACAGATTTTCATTTTTGCTATTCAAAACATGTTCCTGTTTCTCACCACTCTTGACATGCAGGTACACATATAAATACATATTAGTGTAATATCAGCTCTGTGAATTTCCAAAAGATAAAGAGGATCTTCGTCTTTGCTCATTAAAGGTAATAACTAATTTGTATATAATTTTCCTTTATTTATTTTTTCATTCATCTACTTACATTTGACCTGAAAAAAAAACTTTATACAAAATTTTGAAACAGCCTCCTGTTTTTTGTCACTTGTGTCAATCCGGTACAAGGCACACTAAGTTTGACTGTCTGGAGGATTTCTTTTTAATAATTTTATTATTCTCTATACAACTTTTTTGATAGAAAATTGATCATGATCTTATATATCTAAGCACCAAAATTAAATTTCTGCAACTGACATAATGAAAGTAGTTATCTCCTCCTAGCTATAATTGTAGACATCTCTGCAATCTCAAGAGATGTTTGGGTCTCTCAATGCTCACCAAAACTATCTGTGCAAAGCACTGATTCTCCTAGTCTTAGATTTTCCCAATATTTTGAACACTGAAGCTATTTTGTTTTGCTGTTTTTGTTCTTCAACTCCTTCCCTCCAACCCCAACACTCACTCAAATCGAATGGTCCAATTTATTCTCACCTCTGACCTAAAATAATGTTTCTTCTGATCACATTATCTTAAGGAACACATAAGCAGCTTTTAGCACCATCTAGCTAACTGCCAGTGTAACATACTTCACCAAAGTCTTGTAATTCCTTTTGGAAATGACTTGAGTCCATTTCTACAAACCTCATATATTGTTCACTTTTAACCCTTTGTGTGAACTCAATCTCACACATAAAGGCATGAAACTTTCTCTGATGTGGCTGCAAGCTCATTTTACTTGTGATAAAATGCACTTTAATAGTAAAAAGTTGGCTGTCTGGAAGGGCAAGCATTAGTAAGAAGGTCAGGTTTTGTATTATGGTATGGATATTATCTGGTGGCTGCTGCCATGTAGCTCCTGCAGCGTTGGCTGTGCAGATTGTCTCTGCCCTTCTCAGTCAATACCGATCAAACAGTCACTTTAACATGAAATGGATTTGCAGTTTCATTCTGACAGTTATGCAGAGTGATAAAGTTTTCAAAGAAATTAACAGGAAAATGTGGAACCAAAGCTGAAAATATTTTATGATTAATTGTACTGCTTGCTGTTCCTACCTGTGCTTTCCAAGACAAACCGTATTAAAACTGTTGGTAATGTCTCATAGGAAAAAGCACCAAAAAGCACTTTTTAAGCAGTGAATAGACCAGCAAGTGTATTTTCTTCAAAGATAACTGTATTTCTCTTTTTTTTAGGTTAGGTTTTTTGGTTTTTTTTCTTATTTTCCTCAGATTTCCTCTACTAATACAAATGTTATCTTTACAGTGCCTAGAAGTTCCTACAATATTGTACTTTGACCCCATGTATCAGAGACCTGCAACCATTTTCTGCTCCAAGGTAATAAACACCAGATATGCTGAGACTGCCTCTTCTACTGTCCTAATTGTTTTCACTTTGAGCACCACTGCCATCAGGCAACATCCAACAGGAGTGCTTGAATAGTAGCTCCATGTCATTTGCATAATATCAGGAGCACAACACAATTTTCTCATGGAAAATGCAGAAAACCTGAGCATTAAGGGACCCAAGTTGTTTATGGAGAAAATAATCCAAGTTTCAATATGACACACATTTTCAAATCATAAACCCCCTGTTAGAGAAAGTGATTACTGTGGCAAAATTAATGTTATTAACTAGCAGTAACAATTAGATTTAATGTTTTCTACTGAGTTGATGAAGGTTTTTCAATTTTTCAGGAATCCAGTTAGTTCTGCATTAATAAAGGAATTCTGTGATCACATCTGAGTTCTTATTTTGCATTAAATGAACAAAATACATTAGATTTTAGGAGAAAATAAGGGGATGATGATATACCAGTGTAACCATGTATTTTTCTTCTGTTCACCATCATTACACAGTGAAGTATAACTCTGAAAGAGGAAAAAAACCATAAAATATGAGGCAGTCCCAAAATTAAACAGATTATTTTCCCAATAAAATTATTTATACACTCAAAAAAATAGGATTTTTTCAGTTGTTTAAAGTAAGCTTTATTACATTTAAGACTTCTCTTAGAAAAGGTAGAAAACCAGAATTAAGTAACTTTGTCAGTAGCCACTAGTTCTGATATTATGGTTGCTAATTTTGATGAAGATGTGAATTCTAGGTAGTGTGGATTAAGAGTCAGAATTAATGCAACTAATGTGTGTATGTTTATTCTAGTATGAGATATAAATCAATTTGGTTTTTTATAGTGTTTAGTAATCTTAAAGGGTAGTTGGATACATTTTCTTTTGATTTAGTGCTGCCTTCTCTTTTTCTGTTAGGTTCTGAAATCTACACTTCTACAAATACAGACAAAGATACCATGAAAGTTAAATTAAGGCTGACAGCCATTTCCAGAAATCTGGAATTTGGTCCCATAGGATTTTTAGGGAGCTGACTTCATCCAGAACTCACTAAACAGGGGTCATTTGCAAGATGCTGAACACTGCTGCAGAGTATGTGATGCATTTGTAAGATACTAGTTGCTTTGAATTGGTCACCCTAGAATGGAGAAAAATCAATCTGCTGTTTTATTTCTTGTTCCATACCCACTTTTCCCATTACAGGGATCATTTGCTCCCATTGGGAGCAATGTATTTCATAATTCAATTCATTAAGATTCGTTAACTAATTGTCTCCATTCTCTTGCAGTTAATTAAGCTAAATTAAGTCAATTATACTTTTCTATCTATGACTTTTCTTTTGCCTAATCTAAATTGAAGAAAGTGAACCTCAGCTGGAAAAGAAAAAAGAGAAAGCATTCCCTACAGCAAAAGTTGCAGATCTAGTATCGTAGTGTGAAGACAGTTTCAAGTCAAAGGGATATAAAATACTTTTAGTCTCAATTACCTATTATAAAAATGTATTAGCTGGTGTTTGCTGTGGAAGGATTTTTTTTGTTTGGTTGGTTACATTTGTGAAGGTGTTTATGGCAATAAAATGGAAAGTTTCCAGAAGTAGCACTCCATCCATTTAGAAACACAGAAATGTTTCTGACCTGTGGAGACCACTAAGGATCACAATAGAAAGTAAAACACTTTTCTTCAGCTCACCTTTTTTTATTCTCTCTGTTAGCTATGGCTATGCATGAAATCACTAAAAATGAGCAGCAGTAGGTTTATTTCAGAAGTGTTGTTGGATTAGTCTATTTGGTGACCACACATAACCTGTGAATTCTGTATTTATTCTCCTTTGGTACCAATGTACAGCAAGAGGAGTCCAAGGATCTAGGGATACAAAGATAAGAAACATTTTCTGTGAATAATTTTATTAAAATGCTCTGATTTCTAGCCCAGAGCAGTTTTGCAGTATCTAGCATTTAATCTTGTTATCACACAGTTTGGGGGATTTATATAGATTAAAAGTTTTCTGCTTTACTGTCACACTGTCACCTCTTTGTTCCTTGAAAAATGAAAACTCAGCCTTCTCTGTCTTGAAGTGGTGTCTTTTGGGTGAAGCATAATAGCCACCAAGTGAAGCATTTCTCATCCCTTTCACTCTCTGCACTTGGAATCAGATGTCATAACCTAGTTACTAACACTGAAGAGGTGGAAGGAGGAAAGGGATCTGGAACACTGATTTAGACAAGTGTCTATTCTTTTTCACACTTTTATATTGCATTGGTTTTCGTTTTCCCCCAATCAGATAATTCCTTTATTTATATAGCTGATACTCAACTTTATTTCTTCAATAGATTTTTTGTCAGAAGAGCCACTGTTCTATCAGACACAAACATACATATCTCTCTATGTATCTCTCTCTCTATATATATATATCTATATATCAACCTCTAAGAACCTACAGCTTCCTGTCATGTTTCATTGATGGCATTTTCTTCTCAATAGATTTCTAGACCTATGAATCCAAAATTGCTTTTTATTAAGAACAACTGTCTTAGGAACCTTTAATTTAATTATTTTTTTTCACACTCCTCTAAAGTACCTAAACTGACCTCTGGAATCCCAAGATGTGAAGACCTTGATGGCTAAATTAATTCAGAAGTATGTATTTGTTCTGATAAAAGCTACAGTAATCTATATTTTTTTTAAATATAATTCAGTTTTGATCCTTATCCCATTTCTTTCCATGAAAACTTCAAACAGTGCATCAATATCCAGAACATATTCAATATCTGAAAAAGCAAGAACTTGTCTTCATAGCAGAGCAAAAACCGTATTTTACTTTATTTTTATCAGATAGATATTACTATTTTAAACCCTAAAAAAAATTTTCTACTTCTGCATTTAAGGAACTGAGATTTTTTCTGCTACTGTACCTAGTCAGAAATGGTCTACCTACCAGTATTTTCAAGTATATTTTCAGTTTATAAATGCACTACACATTAGTTAGAATATATTTCTGAGGGGGAATAAAGAAGGTCTTTTTGGTGTATTCCTGTATCTTTCCTCTTAAAATACTCTTCTGTAGATAAGCTACCTTACCCTGAAATACTTCAGAGTTTGTCTTTCTTTTGCTAAAGCCAAGAATAACACTGACCAATCTCATCACTGAGCGTAACAGACACTTCCTTATGCTGGGGAGAACGCTCTAAAATCTAGGGATGGTGACACCAACTTGTGTTTATCTAGAAATACACTGTAACCTACAGTAGCAGGGTTACTAGCTGGTATGTCAAGATAAGGTTGTGCACTGGAAAGCGATAGCCACTCTGACCTCAAAAGATTGGTTTGAATATCAAGTTTAACATTTCTCATTCAGTTATATTGTGCATTGAAACCTTCTCAAAGCCAGGAACAAGTGTGTGGAAAAAATAATAGCTCTGGGTTTGCTTTAATTTCTGCATCTGGGCCTCTTTCTGACTGTGATTTTAATTTTACTTTACATCAGAAAGCTGGAACAGCCTCACATTCAGGCAGAAGGTCCCTCTGTAGGTGCACTCTTATATAACATTCAAAAGTATGTTTTCCATTAATAAAATGTATCTTCTCTCAAACAGCACACTAGCTTACCAGGGTTGCATGCAGCAAACAGTTTAAAGTCCTATGAGATACCTGATTCATTCCAGATCTTTTTGCCCCCTGCCCACCTCAAACAAGTCCAAATGCAACTGTTCCTATTGTCTTTAAAAAGGTCAAAGGTGCTTTCAAACCCCAAGTACCTTACTTTCTCTAAGATGGTTCTCCTCTCTTCTCAGATAAAAGAAATGTGACTAAAGAGATGGTAAATAACTGAAAATGGATTTTAGTCCTAACCATCACTAAATGTTGAGGCAAACAAAAACTGGAAGGTACATAGATGAATGAACAGCAGTAATTATTTGTCGACCTTGCTACAGTAATAAAAGAGACAACCAGAAACCCAGGCAAAGACAGTTTTAACAACAGATTGGGTATGAAATTCTCATTAATAACTAAGAATCTCAAATATTGTTAAAAGGCAAAACATAACTCTTAGTTCATGTGCTGTATCTTCATGTGCTAGAAAAGGGTAGGTTTAGGTTGGACATTAGGAAAAAGTTCTTTTATATGAGGATGGTGGATGACTGGAATAGGTTTCCTAGAGAGGCAGGGGAAGCCCCATCCTTGGAGACATTCGAGGTTAGGATTGATGGGGCTCTGAGCAATCTGGTCTAGATGGAGATGTGCCTGCTTATTGTAAGGGGGTTGAACTAGATGACCTGTAGAGGTCAATTCCAACCCAGGACATTCTATGATTCTATGATATTTGTTTGGTTTGTATTCAGAAATATACTCGAGCGGGTCCATGTTTTCTTTTCTTGGACTCAGCTGAACACGCTACTCCAGCTGAGGGCTCAAGAGAGTGGAGTAGAGAATGGGTTCCCCTGACCTGCTGATCACACTTCTAGTACAAATGCCAAAAGATATAATATTTTTTGTACCATATTATACTAAGTAATTTAGTCAAAATAATCTTGCAATTATCACAGTGCCTTCCAGTTTACCAAAATATGTGCACATTAAAACCAGCTAGGGTCAGCTAAAACATTTTATTACTTCACTTAGCAGTTTAATAGCAAATCCCTTGATGTTTGAAAGAGAAAAAGAAATCTGCCTTAACTATTTCTCAATTCTCTTGTGAATTTGCAAATCAGTTTCCTGCCTGTGCTTCTTGTTTTGCCTTTCTCCATTTAAGTCTAGAAGACTTAATCCCCAGTGTACCAATTTATAATTACCTATTGAGGCAAGCTGCAGAGTGCCTGAAAGTTGCAAGTTTCCTAATCACCCAAATCAGAAGATCTCTTGGACCCCTTTAGTGTTTCCCTTCTACCTGTCGTGTCTGTGATTTCTCTGAATAGAAGCCAAGGTGTGTGGAAGGTTTGGGGGAAGAGGAGAAGGAAAGAAAGGAAGGGAATCTGGATGCTACTAGGACACATTCCTATTTGGGAAGCACTCCTGGGAGCAAAGGCCTAGAAAAGGACACAGTTAAAATCTGAGAACTTCTGAAACTTCTGTCATAGGTGTTTATTGGGGTAGGAGGTTAGTTGACTGGGTGTTTGTTTTAGTTGTTCCACATTTTTTTGCATGTACTCTTATCTGACTTTTTTACTGATATTTGTGCAAACTTCAGGACTGGATTACTACTTTGTCTAATTTTCTAGCATCAGGTAAATAAAGTTATTGGTTCAGAAAAGATAACACAGAAATCAGCTATAAAATCCAGGAAAATATTAATGTAATTTTAAATCTTAATAATTATATTAATGAGTTTCCATTCATAATCTCTTTTCTAGATCTGTCATTGCTGTATTATGCACATATGAAGTTTAGAGAATTATAGATTCATTATATAAGTTGGAAAATGCTTTTAAGATCATCCAGTCCCACCATTAACCTAGCACTGCCCAGTCCAGCACTAAATCATGTGCCTAAGCACCACATCTACACATCTTTTAAATACCTCCAGGGACAGTGACTCAACCAATTGCCTGGGCAGCATTTTCCCAGTGCCTGACAATCCTTTCAGTGAAGAAATCTTCCTAATATCCAATCTAAACCTCCCCTGGCACAATTTAAGCCCATTTCCTCTAGTTCTATTGCTTGCTACTTGAGAAAAGAGACCAGCATCCACTTCGTTAGCCCGTATTGCAGGTAGTCGTAGAGAGTGATGAAGCCTCCCCTCAGCCTTCTTTAAACTAAACAAACCCATTTCCCTCAGACACTTCTTATAAGACCTGTACTCTGGACCCTTCACCAGTTTTGTTTCCCTTCTCTGCACTTGCTCCAGCACCTCAGTGTCCTTCTTGTACTGAGGGGCTCAAAGTGCAGAGGGATAGTCACTTCCCTACTCCTGCTGACCACGCTGTTTCTGATACAAACCAGGATGCTGTTGGTCTTCTTGGCCACCTGGGCATACTGCTGGCCTATATTTAGCTGGCTGTCAAACAGTACCCCCAGGCCCTTCCCCAGCAGGCAGCTTTCCAGGTAGTCTTTCCCAAGTCTGTAGCATTGCATGGAGTTGTTGTGACCCAAGTGCAGGATCCAACACTTGTAGAATCTCGTACAGTTGAGCTTGGCTCATCAATCCAGCCTGTCCAGGTTCTGTTGTAGACCCTTCCTGCCCTCCATCAGATCAACAATGGTGTTGTATGAAGCATGAATCAGATCTGGGAATATTTAGGAAAGCCTTATGAGAAAGTGAAAAAGCCCCTTAATTGTAAAATAAATAACAACTTTATTTTAAAAAAAATAAAAATGTAGTGCAATTAAATTCATAAGGTACCTCTAAAAGTGAGAACTGGTAGAGAAAATGAGAAAAATTGGTGTAGTGAAAGTAAAACACAACTCCACACACACTTCTACTTTCTGTTCTTTGAGATTCTGTGGATATCACTCAGCCTGTTGAAAAGTAAAAGAACATTACAGTTTAAACATGGTTTTAAACAATGCACTTCTGTATTGTGAACAATACTGTGCACAGTATCATGTAACTTGTACAAGCATGTGAATGTGTGTTATAGTACCTAAAGTAGAGATTCTGTCCTTCCTTCAACAGGTATATTCCTGACTTTACCTTTCCACTATGGTGTAAAGACACCACTGTTCAGCCTTCGTATGGTCCAGTCATAAAAACCTGGAACCCAAAATGTGCTGTTTCATCCTACTTTGCAGGTCATTTGCTGAGACCATCAACAATGTTTAAACTTGTTTAGGCTCCTGTATCAGTGAACAGATGGTGTAAATCCACCCTGAGATGTAGAATCTGCACCTTCCCTCTTTCTAAGTCAGCTTAGTGCATATTATTTTGTATTGAAGGGGAACATATAGTTAAGGACACACTGTGCTAAGCACTGTACAAGCATAACAAATTAAGAGTTTTTGTCCAGGGAGCTTAAATTTAAGTTTGAAGTGAGAAACAGCAGGTGGATAAGACAGATGGAGAGGAAACATAAAAATAGCAGTAAGACAGCTGTAACCAGTGCAATAAGCAGTGGTCACACCAGCTGGCTAATCACTGACTAGTGATTTCTATCCTTGCCACACAGACAAGCTTGAAGGAATGATTTAAAGTGGAAGTGAGATTTTTTAAAGAGTTGTTTCCATACAGAAGTAGCAAAGTCTGAAAATGACGTTGTTTGTGTGAAAAATGTGATAAACAGGTGATAGAAGCCAGAATTCCAGTCAGCACAGCAGTGGGAATCTGTATCCTTGATACATATATACAACTGCAAATGAAGTGGACATTAACTTTGAATGGTTTTAAAAGTGATTATGAGAAGTTGTATTACAAGAGAGGGCCAGTAAGGAGGGTTTCCTTTCACTGTGTTGGAGGCAATGAACGACACAATGGTTTGTACAAATCCACCTAGAAATATTTTATGTTGGTTTAAAGGAGACTCATTTAAATCTGAGTAAGAAAGATGAGGTAAAATTTCCTTCCTCAAATTACCACATAAACATTTCAACAGCAGATGTTTCTGTAGGGGGACTCAGGCTGCGTGCAACTTAAGAAATATTGTTTTCAAGGATTGGCTCCCTTTTTCCCTCAAAAAATAAGTCAAAAAGCTCTTTTCTGTTACAGCACATGGATCTCAATGGACTTACAACGTGAGCTGTACGTCGGGTGTGTGGAGACTAGTGATGTCTGATGTGCCTTGCCCAGGCAGCACAGACAGACAGCTCTGTCACCAGGGCAACTTCACTGTTTCTTTCTATCACCATCCAAAAAGAGTTTATAGTTAAGAACTTCCTTGGAGCAGGTTTGCTATTACAGAACACAGCTTTTCTGTTCTGATGCTTTCTGCTGGTCTCTGAAGCTCGTATCTCTATCTCTCTCTATCTCTTTTCTCTTCACAGACAGTTTCAACAGCTTGAGCTCCCCTCTTTGCAGATGATGCCAGATGCTCCCTCTCTAACAGACAGTTTTAGTTCTATCTCACCCACGTACACACAAAGAGGTGATACCAGATGCCCCCTCAATGCCAGACTTCACCCAAGTGATTCCAAATGCACGTCCCCAAGAAACACAGTAAACCTGCATATACTAAACAAATGAAGATGGAGATATTTTTATGAGTTAGAGCTTGCTGGAATAACTTCATCTTTCAGTTTACCAATGTCTAGTCAATATTTACTCTTCTTTTACTTTGCACTTATTTCTTCCTCTTTATAAATCAGGTGTAAATGCTTACAGTGGAATACTGGAGACCTAAAGGGCTAATACAAAGTAATTTATTTTATACACAGGTCACAGATTTACTATAAGATACTTTGTAAGGTAAATATTTATGCAATTTATTTCTGGATCTGTTAAATATGTTATCTGAAAACTAATAAAAATCATCTTTTGTTTTAATGAAACAAATCATAGAATCATAGAGTGGTTTCCTGTGGAAAAATACATATATTACCCTAAAAGCTGTAAAAACCCCTCATGTTCTACTGTAGGAATCCTGCAGAGTTAAAAATCTATTTCTAACTGAGGTTTAGGACCCACTAAACAGTAGCAATATTGTATCTACTATTATTATTGAAAAAGAAAAAAATATAACTGTAAAAGAAGGGGTTTAGGGAAAGAAGTTGCCCATCCAGAAGATCCTCTGATGCCAATTTGCTTATTTTACATCCTTTGAATGCTTTGCATGTGTGATCTAAACCCTTGATGCCAGTTGTTCTCAAACTGGAAGACAGAGAGGAGTGAAAGTTTTAAATATATTAAACAATAACATTTGTTATCTTGTCATCTTGTTCCATCTTGTTCTGCAGGTGGTGCTACTTCTTGGGTTCGTGCATACAACCAAATCCAAAGAGCTAGCTCTGGTGACTAGAAGAAACCTGTTGGGCTCTGCACAACTGTAGAGCTGAAGTACGTATATCAGGTTGTAGAGCTGAGGTATTTAGGTTGTAATATTTGAAGTTTCAAAGGACCCAGATCAAGTTTGAGTTTCTGTTCAAAAAACAAACCCAGAAAACCAGTCTTGGTATGGTGTATAATGAGTAATTAGCCCTGTATTAGTATACTAAAAAATATAATAAATCACATCAAAACAGGAGAGAGGTTTTTCTCTTCTCTGATTTTCATATTGTGGAATGCTGATTTTCCTTGAAAATACTGTGCATTTTATCCTCTTTAAAATACACTTTGTAGCCTAAAAAGTGCAATTTCAAGGGAAAATTATTTACTTGAGGAGCACTGAATGTTTCTTCCAACACTATGAATAAATGAGCTAATAAACTTCTTGCAGACAATATTATAGTTCAATATGGAAATATATGAACAAGATGTTTTATATTGTCTGGCTTTGTTGAGAAAATATATTTTTCAATCTTTCCAGAATTATGGACACACACTAGCATTATTGGAGGGTTAGTCTTTGAAGAGCATTAGTCATTTCTGATAGTCACTCTGAATAAGCTGATCAAGGCTAGTTAAAGTGGCCAGGAGGAAATGCTTTCAGGCTACAAAAAGTAGTACTGAAGCAGAAGAAACAAAATGAGAGAGACAGAAAGAATATTACTGTGCCAATGAACAGATATAAAGTTAGAAGTGGTCCAAATCAAATAGAAAATTCTTAATATGACTGCCAAAATGGTTGGTGATTTTCAATCTGATTCCTTCTTGCTCTATAATGACAGTGATTCTGATTTATTTTCCTTTATTGTACCTGTGCATATGGAGTGGAAGTGAGATACCCAGTGCAGGAAAATGGTATTTTTGGATGCCTTTGCTTTGACTTAGTGCATGGGGGTATATTTTAGTCACAGATTTGCCAGACCATAAAAAGAGCCATCTGGAACCCATCTAATCGGGACTCTTGAACCTAGATAAAGAGAAATCTAAAAGGTGCACACTTCTTGAATCAGTTCTTCCTCTGTCAGAGCAAAGTATTGGCTTAGAAAACATCCTAGGTCTTTCTTAAAGCATTGGAGGACCTGAGCATACACCTGATTTGACATATCAGTAGAGACTTTATGCTATACGTATATGTAATATATACATATTTTAAACACATAGAGAGTGCTTAGTTCTAGGGTTGCTGAATTTTTGCAGACCACCTCAAATTATGCAATAGCTTCAACATGTTTAGTGTCAAACATTAAAAATAATAATAATAATAAAATAATGTCAGAAACAATGAGTGTATAAAACTTGTTCTTGGTTACTCATTATGTAAGAAAATTATTTTTAACCAGCAGAGAATCCAACCAATCTTATGGCACAGATGTTGGTCATTGCATTAAAAAAAATGTAAGCACACATTCAAAGAAGACTCATAACCCACCTCCTGGAATGATTATATGGAACTGAGCAGTGCTGATGTGTGAAAGAAGGAGAAGAGGGTGGGAAATATTGGTAATCTTCTATGAGAAGGGCAAATGGAGAAAGGTTGCAAATATGGTCTGCTGTTCACAGGAAGGATAGAGATGAAATTAAGAGAACAACTAATGATGTGGGGCAAGGGACATTAACACCAGTCATTTATGGTCTAAAACATGTGAGCTGAGTTGGCTTTTCTATCTATAGAAATACAGTGTATAGAAATACTAAAAAAATATGTTTCTTAATGACCTTTAAACTGTTGACTCTTACATATTTGTTTTGTTAGAGACTCAGACTATTTTGGAGTAGTTTACCTCAAGTTTTAGTTGCTTGTAGAGCTGTACAAAAGAGTAAGAGCCTGTCTAGAGAGGGAAATCAATGAAGTACTTAGAACAGTGGCATTGTCTACTGTCTGTCTCTAATGAGTATGAGAGTACAGCCTCCTTTAGTTTATGCTCTTCTTCGTCAACATGTGGCTAAAAAGTTCCTGATTACACTATTGGTTTCTCAAAAATGGAGAGAGTAACTCTAAATTTCATGTCAAAAGGTAACACTACAAAAGAAATTCCAGTCCTCTGTAAAACATTTTCAAGTCTATTTTCTTAGGAACTCTAGCTGAAAACTTGATGAAATGTCAAATCTTCACAGGTTTGGCTTTAATGAGCAAAACTTCAATTATACTTCAAGGCATTTTTTACTTGAAACTCTAAGTCTCCAACTGTTAAAGTCACATTCGAGAGACTTGGGACATATTATCGATTTCTCTTTGCCAAAAAAAGATCATTACCTTTAGGCAAGGTGTGAATACAAGATTACTGCATTTTGTGCTTCCAACTTCTAATTCTTTTGTGTCCTAAATCTACGTGACTTATTCTTTTACTAAACTGAGAATTATAGATCCTACCTTCCTTCTAATACCACAGTTATGCATCACAAATAGCACTAATGAAACTGAAGGATTATCCAGGTTTCTATTGATGCAAAGGACAAGAAGTTTATCTTTGGTCCAATTAATAGAATTACACACCTGGTTTATATTTTTTCCTCAAACTTGATATTTTCTTAAGACAATAATTGGGCAACTCAAAATTCATATTTTATTCAAAATAATACAGCCTTATTTTTGTCTCCTTGCTACATGACATGCATAAACTTTAGCTTCAAAATTTATACAGCTTTTTGGAAGTATTTTTCCTTTTTGTCCAAACACAGGAAAATAAATGTGAGTATTAAATAAAGTAGAGAACATACAGACAGTTGCAGCAACTGGCTGGGGGAAAGGATCATGCTTATCCTTCAGACAAAAAATATTTTAGAGTATAAATTTTTATGTGAGAAGGAGGATGTTCTTTTAGTGGCCGCAGTGTGTGCAAGATGTTTGCAAGTTGTGTGTTGTTTTTTTTTTTTACTTTGACTGAAATTACAGGTTTGGAGGAAGGCAAAGCAATTAGAAAACTACACACAGAATTATTGCAGTTTTATAAGATGCTAGGTGTTGAGAATTTTTTTGTCAACTTTTCAGGGAGAGTGTGTCAATTTACATATGTTATAATTCTTTCTTCCCTTTCTGCAGAAAACCTATAAAAATACATAAAAATGATATAATCCAGAAAGATGTTGGAAGAGAAAACTCAGAAGGGACTGTTCAGTATTAAATGTAACAAGGCACTGCCAAGGACTTTTGTAGTTACACTTGTAGCAACCACAGTTGGAGAGCATTTCCACTGCCAAGTAAACTCAAAACACGTCATTTGAGAGTGTTTAAATGACAAGTCCTAATTTTGATGTTGACCTTGAATTAAAACAAACAAACAAACAAACAAACCAACCAAAACACATTAAGAACTTTGGCAATACCTGTCTTTATTAAAAAAACACAAAATATTCCAACCATTGCCTGATGAATTAGAATATTGATTTGCTGCTTGTGAATGTATCTTACAATCATATGAAAGTCTCTTCCAATCATTCTTACCTAGATTAATACAAAAGTCTCTAATTCTCAGTGGCCTTTCTTTCAATTTTATATTATTCAAGTTGTTTTCAGATTAATGTTTATAATTTGTAATGAGCTTTAAATCTAAACTTCATAATCTCTTGTCCTACTACAATTTCCTCTCATCACACTTTTAGCATACAATAGACTAGACAAGAAATTCAGGTACAGTTAATTCCCTGTCATTTCAATAACCACCCTATTCTATCAATTAGTCTCATGGAAAGAAATTAGTTGCTATTTTCTTGTTAATATGATGTATGTTAGGCTTTTTACGTTTAGAGATATTAAATGTAGAAGGGAAAATAAGGAAAAAAAAACATCCGTATGAAGAGAACTAATGTTCCATAAATAGGCAAAGTCTGAAAAGGATTCTAACTGTAAAGCATATAAGATATCTGGTCTTTGATCATCAGGGTTGACAAATGAGACATTCCAAAAAGTGAAATGCAAATCTCATTAGGAGACAAAAGGAATAAAATGTTCAGGTAGCACGGAGGAAATGCAAAGTTCTGAAAGCATTAAGTTGACTGAAAATGTACTAAGTAGGATACCTGGAACAGGCTATTTTTCTGTTAAGAGTTGGTTGAAATAGGTATAAAGTAATGAGCTTTTTGGCAGCCAAGAAGGTCTGTCTTCTGTTGTGTCTTCCAAAACTCCTCTCAAAGAAAACACTGCATGTCAGTTGCAACTGTGGAATTTTTCAATTCTGTAGAACAAACATTTGCTGATAGGAAGTCTTCTATGATAAAATAATCAGATGTGATATGTAGATATAAACTAACATATTCAAAAGCATTTTCCCCATGAGGACAGTCAAACAATGGGACAGAGACTTTGTGCAGTCCCCTTTGTTGGTGGTTACCCAAGTGGATAAAGTGCTGAAGGACCTGGTGTGATCCCATTGCATCAGAACATGGAGCAGAGAACATATGAGGTCACTTCCAACTTGACTTAGCCTAGGATTCTTTAAGTCTTTAAAATTCAGCTGTAACCTTCTGGTAGATATGCATATTTTTACTGCCAGACAACACAGCTCTTTCTGATTCTTACAGACAACCCTGTATGTCAATATCAGTCCACTTCTTGTGTCATTTTGTTGTAAAACATGAAAAGAGAATAAAGCTTGTATGTCAGCACATTTTGAGAATTTATAACATCAAAAAGGATCAACAGGTGACATTGTCCAGATTCTCTACTTAGAGATAAAGAGGAGTTTGGGATTTTGGGTGGGGGTTTTGTTGGATTTATTTATTTATTATAACTTAATAAATTTATATACCTCATTAAACTGTTCTTATAGAAGTAGTTCACAGGTAATTGCAAAGGCAAAGTCCTAGGAATAATTAATGGTATTTATGTCTCATTTGTTCACTAAATTCCCAGAAAGTCAAATGTGAAGGTGAAACCTCACTGATTGCATATTTTAATTTTTTTTTGGTGATTGTTCAAATTATTCAAACCAGCTGTAAATGAAGCATTAGTTTAACATTAATATAAATATCTCATTCATATTTCATTCTAATTTATATGCACCTGGTTATGAGCTATAGCAACATTGGTGCCAATTATTGTAAGGAATTAGCACATTGGGTTACTCCTACAAAAGAGGCAATTTTTCATTACTTTTGTTGAGCAAAGCAATGTGTTAAGTGAGCTTTAAACATTTTCATTAACAATGTGGAAAAATCAGAAACAGCATATTAATTAGACTTATGTATACACTTACCAACAAGCTATTGTTAGCATTTAGAAGGAAAGTAAAGAAATAAAAGATGACACAAACTTAAAAGAGATTACTTTATATAAGATTATGTATAATGTTAATAATATTTTAAAATAATATGTAGAATTAGTCAAAATTCAACAGTTACTGCTGAATTGTTTAAAAGCAACCAGGCTGAGACATTAAAGGGACCTGACTTCATTAAATAATTTAGGGAGGAAGGGACTTTAGGACATCTCTAGTCTGCCTAGATGTGAGCAGTAACATCTGTTCTGACAGCTCTTAGGGCTCTCTCTGAAGCCCTACCCCTCTGCAGGAAACTGTTCTTTTCTCCCCCAGGTAAGTCTAAACAAAATGCCTTTTAGGCCAGCAAAGGTCTTCTGCCGATTATTCCCAGCTAACGGACTAAACCAGACTTGCCACTCAAGGACAGCTGAAACCAAAACAACAGCTGCAGTATGGGACAGAAAGGATGGACGACAAGTCATACATTGCTCCTGGTAGTCACCACCCTAACTTGGGGCTCATGGATGCCAATTGCCTCTGGACAGTGACACTGACTGGACAGGTGGTTCACGGGGGTATAAAAGGCAGGTGCAGCAGGTGGGCTCACTCTCTCTGAGGCCTGTTCAGATGCTTTCGGGGTGGGACACCCCCCACCCACTGCTGCAGATACTGCTGCTGGGACCCTGCCTGCCTTCCCCGGGTGGAGCCTGGGCCTCAGCGCTGAGCGTGCCAAAGTCCTGTCCCTTGGGGTCGGGGCCGGAGCCCCCCCTTGTTGCTGCCAGTTGAGGGGAAACCGACCGTCGCTGCACCCGCTGCCGAGAGGCTGCCCCTCCAACACCATGGACCTGCCGTCCTGCCTGGCGAGACGGGGCCACCAACCACCACTGTCGCTGGGAAAGGAGCCTTTGGGGACAAGCCAGAGGGTGACATCAACACACACACACACACACACACACTCCTCTCCTCATACTTGCACACACAGTGCGACCTCTTATAGAGGACTGATGTCTGGCTTCATTCCCTCCTCCCTTTGGTCCTCAACCCTCTGTTGAAGAGAATACCTTGAAAGCACAAGACCTTTTGCATTATCTCCCTAAAGGACACTTTCTTACTGTGTGTGTATATATATATATATATATATATCCCTGGTAGCCATTTACATTTACATTTTCCCTAAACATCATCCCTCAGTTTGTGTTAACCCTTAATAAACAGATTAATTTGTGTAGTAAACGTTGGTCTTGGAAGCAATTCATGAGGGTGGTGGGGGTGCATTCTAACTACCACTCTAAAATACATTCCTCTATGAGAGGCGGACGCCACGTGAGAGCCCTTGGTCTTATTTAAAACCCCATCCACATCGTGGGGGGTGAAGTGGAGAAAGCACCTGACAGCCAGTAGCCCCCCAATATCGGTCCGCGACACCCTCCTAGGGAAATGCTCTCTTCCAGCAGGAGTAGGAAGAGTTCCAAGATCCCTTCTACACGGGCACAACCTCTTGCCCCATGCATTTTTGCAAGTGAGGACCTACAAAGAGGATTTGGGTTTGCTATTTTGCTTTTATGGGATCTGGAAGGGCAGCTTCAAAGATATCCGTGTCCTGTCTGCATAGATGTACCAAAAGCCTAGGGAATGTTAAAGACATTTGGTATTTGATTTCAAATTAAGCTGAAGGTTGCAAGGAAAAACTAAGCCTGGGCCAAGCAGGGAAAAGCTCTCTGAAAAGTTAATATATAACTTTATTTGAAAGTGCACAGCATAATTATGTATTACACTGGGAGCTGGTTTAAATGCTTGTGTTTATGTTGTCCATTACGTTGTCCATTACATTTAATTTTTTTTTAATAATGAATGGAAAAGTAATATGTGATAATAATTTTACAGTCAGGTGGGAAGAAGAGGAGATGAATTGATACTAAAAAGCCAGTAAGAAGTCATTAATTCCTTACATGACTGGTGACCATGACTTGGGAGGAAAGGTGAACTCCTACTCCTGTCATTGTTTACTAATTGAAATAGAAAAATAGCAAATTAGGCAGCAGTAATCAGTGTGTTTCCTCCTCTTCCTCTAAATTCAACCCACAACCCACTTGCAGTCACAGGAGGTGGGCGATGGCTCTGGAAGGCATTGTGCTGTGACAGGAGGTAGACAGTTGATTCAAAGTTTCTCAGCACCTGCTCTTGCCAGCAACAGTAGTGGCTGAGCTAATATTTCTGCATCTCACTCCAAGAATTTGTGCTATTTGCAGAGCACTGTTACTTCAGGAGACAAGAGAGACTTTTGAGGAGATCTTTTCTGCTTTTTTTGGTGCCAGAGCAGAGAGCAGTGAATCTCATTTCTGCAAGCAGGTGATACCCTATCCTATGCAGGGAGGTATGACATTTCTTATAACCCTCTGGCATGCTTCTAAGCACTTGGTTGTGCACCAGTAGTTCAGCACACTCTTCATGCTCCTTAAGCTGCTGATCTAGCTGATCAAGCACTCAGTTTGGTCATTAAAGGCAGGCTTTTCAGCAGCCACTTCTCCTTGCTTTTAGCAATGAAGCAGAAAAGAGAGTACTCTGAACTGTCTCTCATCCTTGGCATAGACTCAGCTAAAAGTTTTTGGGTTCATGCATAAAAAAGAAGCTCCAGTTAAGGAAATAGTGCACCTTAACTGCCTCCAAAACGTGATGGCAGGAAAAGAAATGGCCATTCAAGCAGAATTATCTATATACAAGTCTTACACATTTCATTGCCCCTTGACAGATATTAATCACTAACTAGGGCCAAATTAAATAACCTTCAAATTGTTGGGGTTTTTTGTGTCTTAAAATAATTATAATTTGTATTAAAAGCAAATAAAACCTGGAACTATAGAGTTGAAGTGTAGTGGTGTGTCAAATATAAGTATAGCTCATGCTCTCACAATGAGTATAGTTCCTTCTTTTCTCTAGATGTGAGACAAGTATTGCTGGAAGAAATTTTCTAACAAAAGATCTTTCAGTGGCTCTGCTGGAGTGTGTATGTACCTTGATAGACTGCAATATGCCAGTAGAATCTT
The DNA here is from genome assembly GCF_020740795.1 of Apus apus. Classification (NCBI taxonomy): domain Eukaryota; kingdom Metazoa; phylum Chordata; class Aves; order Apodiformes; family Apodidae; genus Apus; species Apus apus. The sequence continues at coordinate 5,530,319 of NC_067284.1, forward strand.
TGTGGAACTCCAGCAGCAGTCAGTGGAAGTGGTGTGAATTTTAGCCTGAAAGGGTGTGAAAGTTTTTTTCCATGCAAGCCAAATAAATGATAAATTAAGCCAATTATTTACTCTTGGCTGGTTTCTCATGGCTTCAGAATATCATAAGGAAATCAGAATGAACCACTGTAAGGTGGGCACCGATGCAATGGAAGGAAGACATTACAAGCTCATGGGAAGATATTAATTTTAAGGAATGCTGAATACTTGAATAGCCAGGCATGAAGATTACAGAGGATGTAAACAATTATTTAACATACATTATTAGTTTTAAAAAGAGGATTTGTAAAATATTTTTGAGAAGTACTTCTATAAAGCTGAATATAAGGAAGTTCAACACAGCATTAAAGTTTTTTCTACAACTTAAGCAACTAAGGCTGCTTTGGCAAAAGGATGGATTGATTATGCCTTCTTTAGCTTTCTCTCTCAAATGTTTGATGTGTGTGGTAATAAGTTTAGCCTAAATGATTGTGCCATTACAGTGCCTATAGATATCATATATTGCCCAAACCATTTAAGCTCTTCTGCTTTCTGAAATTTCACTGGAAAAGTTAAATAACCATCAAAAGAACAACAACACTTTCATCAATAGCTATCTGCTTCTGAAGAGTGTTGGAACTGGGTTATTCCAATGTCATTTCTATTACTCTTTCTTTGTAAGAGAACTATCCCAAACGATTTGATTAGAAAGTGAAATCTTCTTATTGCATTAAATTGTCTTTCCACATTATGTTGCTGTCAAAAAAAACCTGTGATACATATAAGCAATAAACCATGGCAAATTTGTTTTCTTTAGTAAGCTTTTCATTGGTGTTTGTGTCGTTTCCTAATCTTCTTATATGTAACCTCTAGGAATTGCAGGGAGATGAGAGGCACACATCTTGCTTGCTTGCTTTTTATTTCTTCTCCTGAGATTTCACTACTGCTTCCAGCAAGTTTAACATAATCTTTACACAAACAAATTTGCTCTTTCGTTTTACTTTATCTAACAAGCCCATTTCAAGACTATGGATATAAACAACATACTGATATGTATTTTTAGATGTTATAAGCTATATGCAAGGCAAGAATACTAATGTGTCTTATTGAAGCATATAGAAAACCAGTGCTATATTGATATTTCGTATCCTAGTTACAAGACAGTTCATTGATTTTCCTAAATTGATGCAGAGTGTATTATAACTGAGAAAGACCTCAGATAAATAGAATTCCTGATTCAGTATTCTTAATTCAGTATTAGAAAATGGTATAAGAATAAAATAAGCAAGCAGCAAGTTAATATGACTTAATACTAAGAAAATTCACATTAATGGTGTTATGACATTTTCAGTGTTATTGCTTTAAAACCATATTATTGTGTTTTTTGTGATCTGATAAATCCTTGAATTTACAGAGTAATCAGAATAATGGTTTTATTTTATGAATACAAAACCGGGCCAAAACATTTAAGAAAAAAATCTACACTGATAAACACGAAAAATAATAAATATCGCTTTTCTTTTAAATAACTGTTAAATAAAAATATGATGTGAATATGCAGGTTCTTAGTCTATCTAGTGTTTTTATTATTATTTTTTATTAATCTAAAAAAACATGCCTCTGAGGGTGGCCAAGGAAATTTACCCATTGCTTTATAGTAGAGATCCTCAAGGGGACTTCAAAGATTTTCAGAACCAGCACACTGTACTTCAGAAGCTTTAGAAAATGGTTTATGTTCATATTTAGGTTATTTTTGTTGCTGTTTTTCTTTTTTAAAAAGGACCTAGCTCATATTCTAGCTGCCATTTATTCAGCTGTTGACGGCTACTTGGTTTAAAAGCATAGTACAAAGAAGTACTCATATATTCATAAAAAGAAACTGTATTCTGGCTAAGGAAAACATTTTTTATTGTGTTTATTTTTCTTTGTAAGTTTGGGGGATTTTACAGTTCACGAAAATGAGAGATTTATAATACAGGCTGGTTCAAGGCACAGTGCTGACAGGTGCTGTGCATTAACATCTCAATACATCTCTGTAAAAGGCACTCCACTCCTGACTTACAACATCTCTGCTGCTCTAATATTGGTTGCTTACATATTCTTTGTGCCAAGACTGTCAAATTTGAGTTGAGTTGTGTGGTAGGTTTTGAACTAGCCAGCCTTCCACTGTGAACTACAATAAGATCACCAAACTAAATTCACTTTTTCTCTAACCTGAAAGCAAAAGTAATGTAAACATATTAGTTCTCTCTTTGGTTGCTTTAGTGACCCTTGCACCTATACTCATTTTCAAAGAGTAGATGTTACTATTGCCCTTTCACAGCTTCTGTGTGTCAGTCAAACCTCTTGTGAATCATAGAATTACAGAATTGTTCAGGTTGGAAAAGACTTGTAAGATCATCCAGTCCAACCTTTAACCTAACTCTACTAACCTAGCTCTACCAGCCTACTGCTAAACCCCAAGCCCTGTATCTATGTGATATTTAAACACATTCAGGGATGGAGATTCAACTACTTTCCTGGGAAGGCTGTTCTAGTGCTTAAGATTCCTTTCTGTAAGAGGTTTTTCCTAACATCTAACCTAAAATTCCCCTGGAACAACTTGAAGCTATTTCCTCTTGTCAATCCTACTACTGAAACCAAATAACCCCTCGCTACAACCTCCTTTCAGGTAGTTGTAGAGAGCAATATGGTCTCGCCTCAGTCTCCTTTGCTCCAGGCTAAACAACCCCAGTTCCCTCAGACACTTCTCATAAGACCTCTACTCTGGACCCTTCAGCAACTTTGATGACACTCCAGCACCTCAATGTCCTTCTTGTACTGAGGGGTCTGAAACTGAATACAGTATTTGAGGTGCAGCCTCAGCAGCACTGAGTACAGAGGGATGCTCACTTCTTAGTCCTGGCTAAAGGTCACACAATTTCTGATACAAGCCAGGATGTCATTGGCCTTCTTGGCCACCTGGGCACACTGCAGGGTCATGTTCAGCCAGCTGCCAATGAACACTCCCAGGTCCATTTCTGCTGGGCAAGTTTCCAGCCATTCTTCTCTGAGCCTGTGGCATTTTATTTCCTTTTCACCCAGTTTCATGTCAACTGCAAACTTACAGAGGGTGAACTCAATCCCCTCATCTAGATCATTGATAAAGATATTAAACAGAACTGTCCCAAATACTGAGCTCTGGGGAACACCACTTGTGACCAGCCACCAACTGGATTGAACTTCATTCACTACAACTCTTTGAGCCAGACTGTTCAGCCAGTGTTTGACCCAGTAGAGGGTATGCTTGTTGAATCCTTAGGCAGCCAATTATTTCATGAGGATGTTGTGGGAAACACTGTCAAGGGGTTTACTCAAATCCAGGCTAGACTACATCCACAGCCTTTCTGTCACTCAATAAGTGGGTCACCTCATCATAGAAGGAGATCAGATTCCTGTCATGAACCCATGATGATTAGGCCTGATTGTCTGATTGTCCTGTAAAAGTCCATAAAGTTTCCTTTTATTTCTGAGTTCCAACCAAAATTCTGTATTTGGCCAGACAGGTCTTCTTCCCCAGCTGCTCTTGTCTTTTGAGATATGGGGATGGACTGCACCTGTGTCTTTTAAGACTTTCTTCTTTAAGTATCACCTGCCTTCCTGGGCTCCTTTGTCCTTCAGGACTGTCTCCGAAGGGAAACTCTCAACCATGTTCCAAAACAGACTAAAATCTGCTCTCTGGAAGTCCAAGATGCCAGTTCTGTTGACTGCCCTCCTTGCTTGACAGTTGGACTTGATGGTCTTAGAGGTTTTTTCCAATCTTAATGATTCTGTGATTCTCCAAGAATCAAAAACTTCATCATTTCATGATCACTATGGCCAAGATGGCCTCCAACCTTTACATCCGCCATGAGATCTTTTTTGTTAACAAACAGCAGGTCCAGCAGGGCAATCTGGAGTTGAAGTTATGGGGCAGAAGAAATAGAGTTTTGGGCACTTTCAGAGCCATGAAAGTCTTTGGCACTGAAACTTAGTTATAGATGTTTGGGTTTTTCTGTATTTTCACGTGATGAATTTGAGTTTCACACCAGTTTAACAAACAATCTGCTTCTATGTCCTGTTCTCCCACTTCAGTTTATGCTTGTGGAAAATTTAGCTCTTCTCTTGTTTTGTAGCTGTCCCTTGAGAATCTGATTTCTGATCCTACTTGATACCTGAGCCACATAGCCTGAAACGTCAGCCAATAGTTTCAGTTAATCAGAGAAAAAACCTTTTCAGAATTTATAAAAAATTGTCACACAAATCAGAAAATTCACTCTACTCAGACGTTTCTATAACTTAACTAATTAATGTCCTTGCTGTACATCCTAATTTCAGAGATGCACTAAGAAGAAATTTAGATAGGTGAAAAAAAAAATAGTGAATATTTTTTCCAAATCTGCAACCTTTTGATTTCTATAAGAAAAATCAGAAAACTTGATATGTATCCATGCAATAAACTCAGTCTAATGGAATTCCAGCCACCCCTTCCAATTTAAAATATGCAGGTTTAACCTTTGTCTGCTCACCAAGACAATATTTAATTCCCTGTTTAGGGAATGGGGTTGCATTTCCTTCTTCCTCTTATTTCGGAAGAAACTAAACTTGCAGAGCTCCAGCTCCTTCACTCTGACTCAAACTCTCTTCAAGTTATGCAGTACTGTTCATTCCTAGGAAAGATTATAAAGATTTCCCTGACACCTTGAATTGCATCCAGTTTCATTTCCTCTAAACCCCTTGAATTTTCACTTGGTTCATCAAGAGGTAAAGGACTTATATTCATTTTGTCTTGCAGTTTCATAACTTTTTAATTCCCCTTAAGATTCAGCTTTACTGGAGGAGAAGGGAGAAATCTAGTTGATTTCCCACAAATGGTTCCTTGTTTTGTAAAATGCATTGAACAAGCATTTAACTAAGGCACACATTATAGAATAAAAAATTTACGGAAATAAACACAGCTGGACTGTTAAGTTTCAAATGTAAAACAATTTAGATTCTATGTGTTTCTTTTATTTGAGGCTTTATTTTATTTTTATTTCCTATGATTTAGGGGAATGAAGAACATTACCCCATCATACTTACTTGCTTCATTATGTTAAAATAAAGATTGTGAACAAATGATGTGGAATTTTGAAATTAAGGTACCAATTTATTTTTTTTCCTTGAATTTTAGAAAATGTACATGCATATTTTATACATGCAAAAGTATATCCCTATGCCCATCCCTATCCATATCCATACATTCTTAGAAGTTAGAAAGTTTAATAAGAGTAATGACATGATGTCATCAATTAAATTGATGTGTGGGTGTTTTATTTTATTATTTCTATAAATGAATAATTCTAATTAATTCTATATATTAATATAAAGGTCTATCACATAAATGACCATTGAATTTATGCAGGTGATCAGCATTCCTAGTATCTGTCAGGCTACAAGTTAAGCTCAGAATTTCCATTTCTTTCCAGATGACTGAAGGGACTGCTTCTTCACTCACAGCTGTTGGATAGTCAACAGACTAAATTAATAAAATGTAAAGCTGAAAAATGTTTCTCTTTAGGGCTGTGTTCAGACAGTTTCCTGCTACCAACTTGAAATTTGACATTTTGCTGGCACGCCAAGCTCCACAACAAGAGTGTCTGTGTGAAAGTTCCTGGCACTTCTTTATATGGATCAGTTCCTGTGCAATCTAACAGTATGGTGTAATACTTTATAAAGTATTTCTGGTAGAGATAAAGATTGATTTACAGCAATAACTGCACCTTTCCTATTTCTTCTCTCTTGCAGGACCTGAATGTCAAAGGTACTGAGAACAATATTGTGGATACTAAGATTAGCTAAATAGAGATGTACTGGAGTCTCCTTACTGCCTTTTAATTTAATCTGTACAGTAATGACAGAGCAATTTTAAAATACCCTTTTAAATACCTTTACAAATCATAATAAATCCATGAGAATTGTAACTTTATCAAAAAATACACATTTAAAATTAAATGTGCTTATTGTTAAATAGTAAACTTTGAAATATGCAATGCATAAGGAATTCTAGTTATGAATAATAAAAAAAAGATCTTCACTTTAGAGTTATTTTCTTGAGGAGACTATTTCATTTTAAAATGAAGTTGGAATAATAAGACAAATATTTTATGTTGTTGAATCCACAATCTTTTCACCAACAGTCTGTGAAACTAAATAAACAAGCAAAAATGAAGCAAAACAAAAAAAAAAAAAAAAAAAAAGGAAGAAACTCCAGACACGTATGTTAGTTGTTTCTTGTCTAACATTAGTTATTACACTACAGGAATATGATTATAAAATGAAAGAACATTCACCAGTGAAATAAAAAAGAGCATTCCCAAGTGGAATGAACTTACCATCTTACATAGTTTAAACTTCTTTTTATTCTACTGTGAAGACTTCAAAGACAATCCTAATTTGTAGATCATGGAGATTATGGATATTTTATACAGGTGAAAAACAGAATACCAAATATTCAGACAAGAACTGATTGTCATCCCATATTTTTTTTTTTGTTTGCTTTCTTTTTGTTCTCTATTTCAGAATCACTATAGCATTAGTCTTTTGCTGTGCTTCCCGTTCTCCTTTTATAATTTTTGTTTTGGTCCATTTGTGGAATCGAAAGGTTCAGGTTTTTCGTTTGTTCCTTTGGTCTTGTTTTGGTTTTATTTTTTGTTTGTTTTTTTCATTTGTTACTTTTTTCTTTCAGGGAAATATCTGAAATGCTGCTCTAAATTCACTAATTATCAGAATTAAACTGGCTATTGAAAAACTATGTTTAAAAATATATATTAAAATAATAATTTGAGAAAGAATGCAATGATTCTTTCCTTCTTAGTCATGCAGAAAACCTAAACTCAGCACCAAAGTGACCTGTCTCTTCCTATTCAAGTACTGAGACATAGTCATTTCCACCTGAATTTCAGGCTGCTGCTGGCATATCACAGGTACATCCAGCTCCACTGAAAGGTTCTTAGCTCATTTCTGTATAAAAGCTGAGACAAGCAAGATTGTCTCTGTGCTCAGATGAGAAAAGAATTACCTGTTAAGGGTTCCTAAGGTGACTTCCTTTACCTTCATGAATTAAAAATGTTTCCATCATGTTTGTTTACTGGTATTAGTTTCTTAGAACTGAAAAGTCTTCAGTGTTAATTAAGAAGCAAGTTCACATGTTAGGAAAACCTTAGCTGGAATAAGCTGAAAAAATAATTGAGAAATGGGTCATTCTTTCAGTCCAGGCAGGGCTGTAATGTTAAAGAAAATACTAAATTTCCAGTGTATTGCAAAGAAGCTTCCTTGGAAGGATGGATAGAGATATTTTTTCCACTTCTTGTGAAGTGATTCTGGAAAGTTTATTGCATAGACTTAAAAAGTGGCACCAAATTGGAACCTCAATAGTGAATAAAGGAAACAGAGACTCAAGTGTGGAAGAGATGAGCAGGCAGGTGTATTTCCTTTACTTTATGTAAATTATAAAATATATTTTTTAAACTTCTGTCAGTTTCACTAATTGTTGTGATTTACTTGCATCTTCTTCAAAGCACTTATTTTTTATTTTCCATAGCTGTGATACAAATTACAGTATTTTTTAATCTACAGTTTTTGGTCCACAGCTTTCTGAATCTCTATTTTTGGAGAGTAACATAAGTGATTTTATTGTATTGACTCCTCTCATGTAAGTCAGAATTAATGTTTTGTGTTGCGTAGGCTGTTTGGTTTTTTTTGTTTGTTTGTATGTTTGTTTTCCCAAATATTTCAGCAATTAATTAATTATAATCTGGAAAGCAAAGAACTAATATGTGGCAGAACTTCATTGTGTTCTTAATTAAAATTCCACAGTAGTCCAGTGAAGTTCCCACTGACTAGAAAAGGGAAATCATAAAGGGGAAAAAAGGAGTACCTTGGGGACTACAGGCCAGTCAGTCTCACCTCTGTGCCTGGCAAGAACATAGAGCTGATTCTTCTGAAGGCTCTGCTATGGCACATGGAAATTGAGGAGGTTGTTGGTAGCAACCAGCATCACTTCACCAAGGGCAAACCATGTCTGACAAATTTGATGGTCTTTTATGATGGTGTCATACCATCAGTGGACAAGAGGAGAGAAACTCATGTCATCTACTTGGACTTGTGTGAAGCGTTTGACGCTGTCCCGTGTGACATCCTGGTCTACAAATTGGAGAGAAATGGACTTGATGGATGAAGCAAGTGATGGATAATGAATTTTGTTATTGGTCACACTCAGAGAGTTGTGGTCAACATCTCAGTGTCCAAAAGCAGATCAGTGACAAGTGGCATACTTCAAAGGTTGGTTCTGGGACCAGCACTGTTTAACATTTTTGTCAGTAACACGGACAACAGAATTGAGTGCACCCTCAGCAATTTTGCTGATGATATCAAGCAGTGCTGTGCAGTCAACATGCTGGAGGGAAGGGATGTCACCCAAAGCGACCTTGAGATCACTGAGAGGTGGGCCCATGCAAACTACATGAAGTTCAACAAGGACAAGTGGAAGGTCCTGCACCTGGGTCAGTGCAATCCCAATCACTAATACAGATTGGGCAGATAATGGATTGAAAAAAAGCCAACTGTGTCCTGGGCTGCATCAAAAGAGGCATGGCCAGCACGTCAAGGGACACGTGTCTCCCTACTCTTTTCTCATGACTCTCCACTTGGAGTATTGTGATCAGTTCTGGAGCCCCCAATACAGAAAGGACAGGGAGCTCTTGGAGAAGGTCCAGAGGAGGGCCACAGAGATCACCAGAGGGCTGGAGCATTTATCCTGCAAAGACTGCCAAGACAGTTGGGGTTGTTCAGCCTGGAGAAGAGAAGCTGCCTTCCAGTACCTGAAGGGGGCCTACAAAAAAGTTGGGGACGCACTTTTTATAAGGACATGTAGCAATAAAAAAAGAGGTAATGGCTCTAAACTGGAAGAGAGGAGATTTAGGTTAGACATTAGGAAGAAATGATTTTGTGTGAGGGTGGTGAGACACTGGAACAGGTTGTCCAGAGAAAGTGTGGAACAGGCTGGACGGGACTTTGAGCAATGTGATCTAGTGGGAAGTGTCCCTCCTCAAGCAGGAATGTTGGAACTAGATGATCTGTAAGCTCCCTTCCAAACCAAACCATTCTATGATTCTATAGTTTAAATGACAGATGAAGCTCTCACATTCCTGGAGCCTCTTATTTGTCTTAATCATCTCCTCCTGCATCGCTGTGTTTGCTTCCAGCTAAAGATTATATATATATATATATAAACATTTCTGTAAGTTTTATATAAAGCTGTGCAAGGTCATTTTGGGTAAATTTTTAACTTAGCCACAATTCAGTGTGTCAGATTTGTGTCACACAAGAAAATGTTTCTGCAGGTTGCAGAATGTTAAAAATAGGGTAGCTAATTGGACTGAGTTTCTTCAACTGATTTCTCCTTTCAGTGTTTCCTGTTAACATTTTGTTTTCCTTTACAGCATAAATGAAGTAGAGGGAGTAGGAGTGATCTAATCTAAATTTATCTGAGTTAGTCAGTCCAGATAATTGCTACCAACAGCCATCCTTGCAGTGAGCTCTGCTGCCTTTCCAGCTGATGACAACACAGGTTTTAACATTTATGTGCCTCTGTAAACTGATACTCATGTTTCTTCACTATGCAACATAAAGCCATGAAGATGTTGCCACCCAGCCCAAAATGGGTTCCCGGACTATACACATCCTGTTCAGCAGAATTTGGAAGCACTTAGTATTTAAACCCATCTTAGCTGTGAAAATACAGTATCTGTAAAAATATATATATAAAATTGAGTACCTTAATTATTAATGTCAAATACTAAGACTTACAGCACAGCTAACAAACAGACTTACAGCACAGCTAACAAACACAGACTTAGAGCACAGCTAATAAACACAGACTACAGCCAAATAGGCAGGATAGGTTCTTTGGGGGGTTGGACTAGATGATCTTTCGAGGTCCCTTCCAACCCCTAAGATTCTATGATTCTTTCTTTTCTCACCATGGAGGCCATGTAAGGAAGAAAGACTTATCACCTGCAGCTTTAAATCTTCAATTTTCTTTGTTCTCTGCTCCTCTGATGCAGCACTGACTTCATATCCATTTCTGGCACCTCATCACAGCTTCTCTGTGTTTCTCCAAAATTATTGTGAATGTGACTGAGGAGATTAAGAGGAACCATAGAGGCATTTGCCTTCAGAAAACATGATTTTATTGTCACAGAAAGAAAGTAAGAGATAGAGATCAACTTGTGATAGCTCTGATAAATCTGTTGCTTACAGGAGTAAACAATTAGAAGAGTATAACTGAACACAATTTATTTTTTATATTTGCTTATTCTTTTTGTTAATAGGTGATTATTTTTTGTATTTGCTTATTCTTCCTGTTAATAGGTGAATACCTGCATTTTACAGAACCAGTAGAGCACTAGATACCTTTTTTTCCCTTATCAAATTAGAACTATGGCCTTATTTTAAAGCAGGGCATGGGGTATCTGTGTGGTCTTTTAGGGCCAGCTGTCTAGGTTGTGTCCCCTCCCAAATTCACTTTCCCCCTAGTCTACTCATTTAGGGACAGGGAGGGGGGAAAATGTAAAATTCTTGATGCTGTGCAAGAATAGTTCAACAGTATCCAAAACACTGGCATATTCTAAGCACTGGTTTAGTGACAAACACAAAGAACAGCACTGTATGGACCACTATGAAGGGAAGTTACTTCATCCCAGTCAATCCCAGTACTTCTGCTAGATTAGGGCTTCAGCAAATCCACATAATAACATCTGCAAGCTATGTTTAATGTATTTTTGTTTTATTATTTGTAAGTATCACAGGCATGCTTGGGAAAACATATCCTTGTATGTGCATGCACAAACAGAATTCTTGTAGCACTGAGAAGAAAACACCATTTGTTATCCTCATTTTAAAATTAAGATATATTGAAATTTTCCATTTACAGTTTAATTTTATCTAATGCATCACCTTGCAGAAAACTTCTACTGGTTATTTCTTGATCTTTGGAAGAAAATAGGTCTAAGGAACAAATAATATCATACTGAATAATTTAAATTTAATTATTAGTAGTAATTAAATTTTATGGAAATGTCCTAGAATCAGATAAATCAGGAAATCAGAAAACAAAGGGTATAGATAGCTTTAATCAATTTAAAGGTTATCTTTTGGTTATAGAAATAGAAATAAATGCTTCATTAAGCAAATTGAATTGAGCACGGTCCATGATGGATACTGTTGTTAATTAAACTGTATGTTGAGGTAATATCTTTTTATTGTATATGGAAGCATTTAGATGAAAAAGTGGGTAATGGATTTTACTAGTCCAGTTTTTGAAAGAACAGTAATGAAAAGAACTCATTCAGACAGATGAGGTTACTGTGCAGAATTTTGCATGTATATAAATACCAGTGCAAATTCTCAGTTTTATTTTCTTTTGTTTTTTTTTTGTTAGATTTTGTTGTTTGGGTTTTTTTCTGTCTTATTGTTTGGTTCTTGGGTTTTTTTGTTTGTGTGTTTTTTTTTTTGGTTGGTTGGTTGGTTTGGTTTTGGTTTTGTTTTTTTGTTTGTTATGTTGGGTTTTTATCAGTGACTTGAATGATATTACTCAGAGAAACATATAGGTGTGTTTTTTACAGGAAAACACCAGAACTTCAAAGAAAACTTTGATTCCTATACAATTTTTAAATTATTATTAACTTTATAAATAAAGAAACACCTGAACAACTTATTAATTATGCCTGTGTATTAAATTGCATTTATTTCCACTTCTTTCAGTCTCCGTTTTCTTTCTGAATACATTAAAGTCTTACTACTGGTTTGGTTTGGTTTTCCCCTTTTGTAATTTTCTTTTCAGTTAGGATTTAGTTTCAATATCTTTAATTTTAAGAAAGATATGTATCATTTATTTTAAATTGCAATACAAACGTGTAAAAAAGAGGAATACAGAAAAAGTGAGAAATAAAGAAGTCTAAATATCTCATCTTCTGTTGCTTAGGGTGACAGATGTGTTGATGCAGATATAGAAAACAAAAGAAGCCAAAAGGAAAAGTAATAGTAATCAAAAAGGAAAAGAACAAGAAAGTGAAATAGACTTGAAATACATTTACCATACATCACAGGCATCATGAGCTGCTAATGTATCAAATACAGATTTGATCTCACTTCAAAATTATACCTGCTCACTTTCATGATTGCTTTTCACAATTAGAACAAAAAATGAAATGTGTTCATGGCCTCCAACCACTGTATTTTCCCTGTCTATGGAAAGTAATTCCTAAACATGCATTTGTATTAAAGCAGCCTCCATTCTTAATTACAGCTTGCCTAACCAGAGGTTTATTATGATAAATTATTGATCTTAAACATGGACCAAGACATCTTATATAATTCATTAATCTGTATGACCTTATAGTATGCTTTATTGTATACTCTAAACAAGACTGTTAGGAACTAGAACTATGATTCACATAACAGAAAAAAAGTATACTAGTTACTGAATGGAGATAATTATCATTGAAGCCTGAAGACATCAGTGAAAAAGCAATGTTGGGAGGAGTAAAAATATAGATGTTTTCAAATTGTGTTAGGAAAAGAAGAAATCTCAGAAATAAAATGATCTTATAATAACAGTGATGGAGTAAACATTTTTGACAATTATTATGAAAGTGCTAATAGAACAGCTAGAAATTTTCAATAAATATTTTATGGATTTGGAAAGAAATAGGAACATATCACATAAAAATGATAAAGCACTTTATTTTCCATTAGTAAAGGACTGTATTTTTCCAACGGGATTTTAGAGGGGATAAATAATTTTAAACCATCAGGTCTTGCATGTGGGACGTATAGAAGAGTTGAATGAGAAGACACGTGGCTCACCAAAATCTATTTTTAATGAGTGTTGATATAGTACAGAAATTTTGTTAAACAGACACAGAGCTAATGTTGTACAGAATTCTCAGGAAGGGCAAACAGAGTGATGCCAGGTAGTAGTATATGTTTCTATTAGCTGCTGAGCAATATTAATATCTGACTGTTAAAAAATAATTAAAGAATAGTATACAATATATTAATATGAATGTAAAAATAACAGAGTGATTTAGTATAAATTATCAATGAATTTATGTGAAACAAAAACCTGATACAAGTTTTCTCTAAGAGTATACACTGAATAATAATTTCTTGGAAAAAAATGTTGACAGTGTGAAAGCTACACTAAATTATAGGAGCTTTAAAAGTCCTTTATGGTCTAGAGAGCCTGGTGCTACCTGTAGTTTTGTAAGTGATGAGAAGGTTCATGTAACTTCATGATTTCTGAATAACACTAAGAAGGTAAAGGAAGGATTCAGCAGTTGTATGGAAGAAAATGAGTCAACCTAAGCAAACAGCATGTTAATGAAAGTAAAAATAAAATTACTCAGCTAGGAAGAAGAAATAAGGGTCATATAGATGAAACTGGATGATGTCTTTTAGAGAGGGAAAACAGAGAAGTGGATTACTAATAACATTTTCACCTCTACAATATTATTGTAAAAAAGAGCTTGTGTCATCATTGGCCAAGTATTAACAAAAAAGCAGTAAGTAGGTTGAGAATGTAGCATTACTCATGCTAAACCATTGTTGTGGAAAGCTGACCGGTTCTTGGAATGTCAAGAACAAATCTTGCAATCTTAAAGAAAAAAAACCCAAACCCAAAACATTTTCAATTACAATAGAACTTCATACCCCTGAGTTTTTGAGTAATTCAGTTTTTTAGATACAATCTGTTTTACAAAGAGCAAAAGGAATATTATCAGTATATCAGTAGTAATTAAACGAACTTGTAGGATAAATATTTTCTTAAAACATTATGTGTAGAATAAGCTGAAGCTTCCTAATGTCATTTGGTAAATAAATGAAAAATAGAAGTGTTATGTATTCTTCTTTATATGAGAATGAATTAAATGGTATATAACTATATATATGTGTGTGTCTATATAGATAAACATGCACATATGAGAAAACAAATTCTTAAAGGATTAGTGACAGGGATATTGACTCTTCTTTAGTTGTACTGACACTGTAAGTTGACTTACATAAAGACAAAAATAATACCAACATGAAAATGAGATTAATTTCAAGGTACAGGTCTTTCTCATCTTACTTTTTTGTTCAATGACATCTGAAGGCAGCTTTTAAGATTAAGTTAAATGACAATGCATGTCAAGACAAGCAGCTAAATGTTCTCACACTTCTGGTCCCCTGTTAGTTATCAGCCATTGAAGATATCGATTATAAAGGAGAGTGATGCACATCACTAGTGGATCTGACAGCAGCATTCTCAGGCATCATATAATGTTGAATAGCATAAAGCTACTTGTCAAAGCAGAAGATGTCTCACCTAAACTTCTTTCCACAAGGTCTTGCCCATTATTATCTGTTTCATGAATTTTAATGCTATAATGTATAGTGAATATCTTAAAGTTCTGTCCGAAAAACTATTGTGGGAAACAAATCACATTTAATCATATACTGATCTATAGTGTTTTGCTGCGTTATGTGAAATCACCCTAGTGTTTTGTTTTGTCAATCTCTTCTCTGTGTGTTGCATAGAAAACATACAACATCCTTTCAGACAGTGTTAAAAATTGATTAAAGATAATTTTCAGTCTTCATTGTGGCATATTAATTATTCCTTTGTAAATCATCATAAAAATCGACTTTGAAATGGCATTATTTAATGTCCAGTGGGTGTTTAATCCAATCAGTTTTAGTCTTTGTCTTTTTCATAATAAAATGAGTTCAGCTTCCAATACAACCAGTAGCTTATTTCTTTGAAAGATTTTGTAATATCATTTCCTTAATTGCTGTTTACTCTTACTATTAACAGGGGATTTAAGTAAGACAAATTGCTCTCAACATTGTTTCACTGAGAAGTGAAAAGGAAAATATTCAAGACCCAGAATGCTGCATTCAAAACACTGTAGGACTACTTGACCCTGCTTATTATCTTAACATTATTTCAGATACCTTTAATTCAGGGTAAGGTTGGCAGGTTAACAATGCATTACCATTACTTCAATTTTCAGTGAATAGAATAACACTTTCCAGCATCTAATGGAGTATGCTCTTTTGTCTTGCCAAAACATATAAAATCCATGATCCCTTTGACCATTTAAGCATTTACTGAAAAAAAATATGAAACTGACCTCTTAGCAACTTGTTTCTTTCTAGGAACCTTCCCTTTTTCATATGAGAGAAAGGGAAAAACCTTTATTTCTATTCATTACAAACTGTATCAATTAAAAAAACATTAAATAAAATTATTTTTGTTTTAAATATATTCTCATTAGACCCCTTAAGCAGGTAAGCTTTCAGTGCCTTCTGCTTTACAAAACAGAAGTAAGGGGAGAGCTAAAAAGAAGGTATGCAATTTTTGAAGCTTTTTCTTTTTGTGATATAAATTTCTCCTTCTAGAAAAAAAAAATAAAGAAAAAAAAATTCATTTTATGAGAAATAGACAACATGTGCACTACTACAATGCAATGTCCAGAAATAAATTAATGGCTACTATAAAGTAATAACCAATTATCAGTCCATAAATTAATCTCATCAATGTCACAAAAATTATTCTTCTTTCTCCTTTTTCACTCAAAACACAACCACGGGCTTAGGGTAAAGCAGATGAAAAACAACAACAACAAAATCTAGCATGCAGGTGGTTTGTTCCTAATAATATAGACATTTAATTTGCTGAGACAATGAAGAACTGACTATCTGCTTCAATAAGATTTCTTAATTTTTTTTTAAAGAGTCACACAAGATAAGTACCTTGAAGAAATCAATTGGTAGATGTAAGTTTAAAATACATTGTGACATTGTTATACCATATCTGGAGTTCCTTTCTTACTTGGAGACATCTGTGGGAAATATGCTGGTGTCTCTTCAGAATAAAAGATAAACTGACGATGCAATTTTATACCTCATGATAGTCTGTTCCCAAGTGCTTTTAAGGAATTGACTCTTACCTCTGAAAGATGTAAGTAGGAAAAATCTAATGGAAGCCATTAAGTAGATCTACTTTGCATTAATTATGCTATTTGCTCTTTTAACAGTGAAATCGGTGCAATTCTTTACTAGACTTGACTTAACCTATTTGTGTGAGCTGAACATTGAGCACAAAGGGAATAAGAACTCTTGGTGGAGTTTATTTATCTTCAGAAAAGAGAAGTCAAAAGCTAAAATTAACTCCTCTTTAATAATACTCTGTGTTGTTTCCCTAACAGAGTTATTAACATTATTTTAAGTTATTAACAAATTTTAAGTTTATTAGCTCCAAAAGAGATAATGTGCTCCTGAAACATTAAAAAGAAGCACTTTACGTGATAACAGATTTACTTAATTTTATTATAAACAGTAAGGGAGGAGCAGAATAGAGATGGATGGATTTCCTATATGCTGTGTTTTAGTCTTCTGATGTAGCATTATCATAAGAATATTAATAGCATAAATTGTCTGCCTAGATGAATTAATATGTAGAAAGCTAATTTAATAAAAATTCCCAGTGGTTCAAAAATTAAATTGTAGAGAGGAATTTGTTCTACTTTGTCACGGTTTGACTCAGGTCCGACAACAATGCTCTCGATCCCCTCCCCCCCCACCCAGTTAGGGAAGGAGAGAGAGAAAAGGAGAGAGACTTGGCTGGATTGAAAACTAAACTACACAGCTTTAATTAAAACACTAATGAATCACACAAGAAAATATATACAATTATATACAGATATATTCAGATATGGGCAAAAGCCTCTCGCCTCCCCCCACCCCCAGCAACTCCCACAGCACTCCCCTGAGCTGGCAAGAGTCCCGAGAAATCCCGGAGCCGCTGCTGGAGAAAAGTGGAGAGTTATGAGGGTCAGGAGAGCTCGAGCCTAAGGGTCGGCGGTGATGGATGAGCAGAGTCCTCCCTGGACGCCGGCCATGGACGGAAGAGAGCGGCGAGAAGAAGCAGGAAGCTGTCTTCTAAAATCTCTGTCCTTCCTCTGAGCTTACGTAGATATATGGAATGGAATATCTTTGGCCAATTTTGCTGTCTGTCTAACTCAGCCTCCCACGGGGGGGTCAGAGATCTCCCCATAGTGTCTGAGCCGGCGGAGTGAAGGTGTAACCTTGAAGCCTCAGTAGTTAGAAAAACATTCCACTGTCTTATCAGTCTAGCAGAACACACAGTTGCTAGTTACAAGAAAGCTTACTGAAGGAAAAAAAAATCAGTGAAAAGAAAAATTGGCTTAATCCTGGCTCAAGCCAGGACATTCCACCCCTTATTCCATACCATATATTACATACAGGCTCTATACATTACCAGCTGTCAAATTAAGGATTCTCTCCCAAAGTTAGATTACCTTGAGGTACATATTGTACTTCACCATCCTCCATCATCACACACCAGGTATGTCCAGGTCCCTGAGCAAAAGCAATACCCCTGACAGGTTTACCTTTGCCTGAAGCAGGATAGACCCAAACACTTTTACCCAGCAGGTTTCTTTCACATACCACAGGGACTTTATCCCCATCTATAGTATGCAAAAGGTCTGACTGGGCAGGACCAGCCCGATTGATGGATCCCCTGGTATTAACTAACCAGGTGGCCTTTGCCAAATTTTTATCCTAATTTTTGAAAGTTCCACCACCCATTGCCTTTAGGGTAGCCTTCAACAGACCATTGTACCTTTCAACTTTCCCTGAGGCCTGTGCATAGTATGGGATATGGTAGATCCATTCAATACCATGCTCTTTAGCCCAATCAGTGACAAGACTGTTTTTGAAATGAGTCCCATTGTCTGACTCAATTCTCTCTGGAGTACCATGTCTCCACAAAATTTTCTTTTCAAGACCCAGAATAGTATTCCTGGCTGTGGCATGAGGCACAGGATATGTCTCCAACCATCCTGTACTTGTTTCCACCATTGTAAGCACATAGCGCTTACCCTGGCGGCTCTGAGGAAGTGTGATGTAGTCAATTTGCCAGGCCTCTCCAAATTTGTACTTTGACCACCTCCCCTCATACCACAAAGGTTTCAACCGTTTTGCCTGCTTAATTGCAGCACATGTCTCACAGTCATGGATCACCTGTGCAATAGTGTCCATGGTTAAGTCCACCCCTCGGTCACGAGCCCATTTGTATGTTGCATCTCTGCCCTGATGACCTGAAGCATCATGGGCCCACCGAGCCAGAAAAAGCTCACCCTTGTGTTCCCAGTCTAAGTCTACTTGGAACACTTGGGCAGCCTCATCTGCTCGTTGGTTGTGTCGATGTTCCTCAGTGGCTCGACTCAGAGGCACGTGTGCATCCACATGACGCACTTTTACCTCCAGTTTCTCTATCCGAGCTGCAATGTCTTTCCACAGGTCAGCAACCCAAATAGGTTTACCCTTTCGCTGCCAGTTATTCTGCTGCCACTGTTTTAGCCAACCCCACAAGGCATTTGCTGCCATCCACGAGTCAGTGTAGAGGTAGAGTCTCGGCCACCCCTCTCGCTCAGCAATGTCCAAAGCCAGCTGGATGGCTTTTACCTCTGCAAACTGACTTGATTCACCTTCTCCTTCAGCTGCTTGTGCAACCAGTCGTGTAGGACTCCACACGGCAGCTTTCCACTTCCGGTGGTTCCCTACAAGACGACAGGAGCCATCGGTGAAAAGAGCAAATTGTTTCTCAGTCTCTGGTAGATGATCATATGGTGGAGCTTCTTGAGCTCGTCTCACCACTTCTTGTGGTGGCATTCCAAAGTGGGTGCCTTCTGGCCAGTTTGTAATTGCTTCCACAATACCTGGACGATTAGGTTTCCCTATTCGGGCTCTTTGGGTGATCAAAGCAGTCCATTTACTCCAAGTCACATCGGTGGCATGATGGACAGGAGAAAGGTTATTCTCGAACATGAATCTCAGCACCGGTAGTCTGGGCGCCAGAAAGAGCTGTGCTTCAGTGCCAATCACTTCTGAAGCGGCTCTAACTCCTTCATATGCTGCAAGTATCTCCTTCTCAGTTGTTGTGTAGTTGGCCTCGGAACCTCTGTAGCTCCGGCTCCAGAATCCCAGGGGTCGACCTCGAGTTTCCCCTGGTGCTTTCTGCCAGAGGCTCCAGTTGGGACCATTGTGTCCGGCTGCAGTGTAGAGCACGTTCTTGATGTCTGGCCCTGTTCGAACCGGTCCAAGGGCCATTGCCTGCGCAATCTCCTTCTTGATCTGCTCAAAAGCTTTCTGTTGGTCAGGACCCCATTTAAAATCATTCTTCTTTCTGGTCACCTCATAGAGAGGTTTCACAATTTCACTGTAACATGGAATATGCATTCTCCAGAAACCAACAGTCCCTAAAAAGGTTTGAGTGTCCTTTTTAGTTGATGGTGGGGCCATAGCTGTTACTTTGTTAATCACATCCATTGGGATCTGGCGACGACCATCTTGCCACTTGATTCCCAGGAACTGGATCTCTCGCGAAGGTCCCTTGACCTTGCTTCTTTTTACAGCAAAACCAGCATCCAGAAGAATTTGGATGATCTTTTTACCTTTCTCAAAAACTTCTTCTGATGTGTCACCCCACACAATGATGTCATCAATATACTGCAGGTGTTCTGGAGCTCCACCCTTCTCCAGTGCAGCATGGATCAGTCCATGGCAAATGGTTGAGCTGTGTTTCCACCCCTGGGGCAGTCGATTCCAGGTGTACTGGACTCCCCTCCAGGTGAAAGCAAACTGTGGCCTGCACTCTGGTGCTATGGGAATAGAGAAGAATGCATGAGCAATGTCAATAGTGGCATACCACCTAGCTGCTTTTGACTCCAACTCATACTGAAGCTCTAGCATGTCCGGTACAGCAACACTAAGTGGTGGTGTCACCTCATTCAGGCCACGATAGTCCACTGTCAGCCTCCACTCGCCATCAGGCTTTCGCACTGGCCAGATAGGACTATTGAAGGGTGAATGAGTCCTGCTAATCACACCCTGGCTTTCCAATTGCCGAATCAACTTATGAATGGGGATCACAGAGTCTCTGTTGGTGCGATACTGTCGTCTATGCACTGTTGAAGTGGCAATTGGCACCTGTTGGTCTTCAACCTCCAGCAACCCTACTACAGAAAGGTCATCTGAAAGGCCAGACAAAGTACGCAGCTGTTCAGTGTCCTCAGTCTCTACAGCTGCTATACCAAAGGCCCACCGGTACCCTTTCGGGTCACGGAAGTATCCTTTCCTAAGATAGTCTATGCCAAGGATGCACGGAGCACCTGGGCCAGTCACTATAGGGTGCGTTTGCCACTGATTACCAGTGAGGCTCACACCAGCCTCCACAATAGTCAGTTGTTGAGAACCTCCTGTCACTCCAGAGATAGTGACAGGGTTTGTCCCTTTATGATTCGATGGCATTAGAGTGCACTGTGCACCAGTGTCCACCAAAGCTTTATATCTTTGTGGTTCTGATGTGCCAGGCCACCGAATCCACACAGTCCAATAAACTCGGTTGTCCCTCTCCTCCTCCTGGCTGGAGGCAGGGCATCCCTAAGGTTGAGCACTAGAGCTCGATGAACCATCCTGGTTGTTGACTGGTGCAACCTTCCTCTTGGAAGAACCATCTCCTGGCTTTGTTCTGTTTAGAAGCTCTTGCACACGTAACTGGAGCATATCAGTGGGTTTCTTGTCCCAGACTCTCATGTCCTCTCTAAAATGATTTTTCAAGAGAGACCACAGGTGGCGTCGCAGCGAGTCCTGTCTTCCTTGCTGCTGTCTCGTAGCAGGACGTCTCTTCTTAATGGCTGCAACACGTGACCAGTTGTCTCTAGGAAGAGTCTGGAGTTTACTTCCATTTGGCATCTTATACTTCCTGTCAACCATTTTCTTAACGGCTGAGGTTTGGAAGTAAAGGGAATCAGAGAGGATGTCTCCATACTGTCGTGCTTTAACAGTTACCTCACGTACAGTTGGTCTTTCGTAACCTTCAAAACATCCCATGAAGGAGAATATATGGGCATGCGCTGCTGGTACAGCCTGAACAAACTTCCGGAACATTTGTGTGTCACACTCAACATCATCAGGATCTGTGATTCCATCGTTATTATAGATCACCTCTCGCACAGCAATCTCTCTCAAGTAGGTGATGGCTTTCTCGAGAGTGGGCGTTCTGCTTCGGCGCCATCCGATGTCACCCTTGTGGGGGTATCTCTCTCTCACAGCTGAAAGAAGTCGGTCCCACAGGGTAGTAGTTCCTGTCTTACTACTAAGTGCTCTGTCAATACCAGCATCTCTGGCCAGGGATCCCAACTGCTTGGCTTCTCTCTCATCCACATTGTAGGTCTCAGCACCACTATCAAAGCATCGGAGCAGCCAAGGAAGGATTCCCTCACCATCAATGCGGGTGAAGTCCTTTCTCATGAGGCGCAGTTCTTTCATAGAGAAAGGGTGGGCAAGGTCATCGTCGTCATCTGATTGAGGAGGACCTGCTGTTCTTTTATTTGCTTGAGAGTGGCTTGGTTTTTTATCTGTCTGAGAGTGGTCTGGTTTTTTATCTGTCTGAGAGTGGTCTGGTTTTTTATCTGTCTGAGAGTGGTCTGCTCCATCATCTGATTTAGAATCCTTCCCTTCCTCACCGTCAGCCTCTGTCTGAGAGGCACCTGCTCCATCAACCGTATTAGGATCCTCTTCTTCCTCACCCTCACTTTCTGCTGCTTTTGTCTTTGCCTTGCTCCTAGTCACAGGGTTAACTAGCTTGGTTCGCGATGGATCAGGCTTTTTCTTTGTAGAAGCAGTTGTTTTTGTAGCAGCAGGAGTGGTGGTATTTGCAGCAGTGGTGTTGGCAGCAGCAGTGGCAGCAACATTGCCTGTGGGGGAGTGGCAGTGAGCAGAACAGCATCTGGCCCTACGCATCCACAATATATTATAAACATTCAGCAAAAACATCCCCACTGCAACCATGCTATTCACATCAAGAGCTGGAAGATTCAGCTTGAGAGAATATGGAGAGGTAAAATTGAACCAGCTATTGCTGTTACCAACATGGACCGTTTCATTCACTTTAGGAGTTGTACCAGTAGGACTAGCAGTGTAACCGTACACATACAGTGACCCCATAGAGAACAGTATCATCATCCCTAGGATCACTAGGCTGGTAATGATACGGTTGACCATGGCTACAGTTCTGTCAATAAACCACAAATGAATCACAAGAGCAGCTACAAAGTGCAGAATGCCCTCAGCTACACACCACATGTACAATTGCAGGTTTGGAAAAAGATCCAGTAGATTCATTGCAGCAAGTGTCTGTTCAGTTTTCAATCCGTCAGCACACTCAGCAGAATTATTGTTCATTGCTCTCTGAGGGATTCCTCCCTTCAGAGATGGAATTTTGGACACTCCCAATTGAGGAAAATGTGTAATCTGGGCTTAAAATCAAGCCCCACGTTGGGCGCCAATTAAATTGTTGTCACGGTTTGACTCAGGTCCGACAACAATGCTCTCGATCCCCTCCCCCCCCCCACCCAGTTAGGGAAGGAGAGAGAGAACAGGAGAGAGACTTGGCTGGATTGAAAACTAAACTACACAGCTTTAATTAAAACACTAATGAATCACACAAGAAAATATATACAATTATATACAGATATATTCAGATATGGGCAAAAGCCTCTCGCCTCCCCCCACCCCCAGCAACTCCCACAGCACTCCCCTGAGCTGGCAAGAGTCCCGAGAAATCCCGGAGCCGCTGCTGGAGAAAAGTGGAGAGTTATGAGGGTCAGGAGAGCTCGAGCCTAAGGGTCGGCGGTGATGGATGAGCAGAGTCCTCCCCGGACGCCAGCCATGGACGGAAGAGAAGCGACGAGAGGAAGGAGGAAGCTGTCTTCTAAGATCTCTGTCCTTCCTCTGAGCCTACGTAGATATATGGAATGGAATATTTTTGGCCAATTTTGCTGTCTGTCTAACTCAGCCTCCCACGGGGGGGTCAGAGATCTCCCCATAGTGTCTGAGCCGGCGGAGTGAAGGTGTAACCTTGAAGCCTCAGTAGTTAGAAAAACATTCCACTGTCTTATCAGCCTAGCAGAACACACAGTTGCTAGTTACAAGAAAGCTTACTGAAGGAAAAAAAAATCAGTGAAAAGAAAAATTGGCTTAATCCTGGCTCAAGCCAGGACATTCTTAAAAGTAAATTTACAAATAACACCTGTTTTCCACCCACGCCATAAAATTGATGATGCATCACATTGCAATAAACAGGTGTTGTTTGTAAATTTGGAAGGAGTAGGACATGTTTCATATTTGAAAAACTATAGATATGTTCTTACACCAGTGGTACCTATAGTTTCAGGTAGTATCTTAATTTTGTTAAGAAAAATTCCTTTTTTCTTATATGTCTGGTTGGTTTTCTAATTATTGAAGACTAAAAATGGTAGGTCAATAGTCACCATGTGACTCAGGTCCGACAACAATGCTCTCGATCCCCTCCCCCTCCCACCCAGGTAGGGAAAGAGAGAGAGAAAAAGAGAGAGACTTGGCTGGATTGAAAACTAACTGACACAGCTTTAATTAAACATTAATGATATAAGAAAATATATACAATTATATACGGATATGTTCAG
The DNA here is from genome assembly GCF_020740795.1 of Apus apus. Lineage (NCBI taxonomy): Eukaryota > Metazoa > Chordata > Aves > Apodiformes > Apodidae > Apus > Apus apus. Next base: position 5,553,976 of record NC_067284.1, read on the forward strand.
GTATGTATAAGAGCCTCTCGCCTCCCCCCACCCCCAGCAACTCCCACCACACTCCCCTGAGCTGGAGCAGTTCTGAGAAATCCCGGAGCTGCTGCTGGAGAAAGCAGAGAGTGCTGAGGGTCAGGAGAGCTCGAGCATAAGAGTCGACGGTGCTGGATGGATGGAGCCCTCCCCAGACGCCGGCCATGGACGGAAGAGAAGGGAAGAAGAAAAAGGAAGGAAGTTGTCTTCTGTGATCTCTGACCTTCCTCTGAGCTTACGTAGATATATGGGATGGAATATCTCTGGCCAATTTTGCTGTCTGTCTAACTCAGCCTCCTACGGGGGGGTCATAGATCTCCCCGTAGCATCTGAGCCGGCAGAGTGAAGGTGAGACCTTGAAGTCCCAGCAGTTAGAAAAACATTCCAGTGTCTTATCAGCCTAGCCAGAGCAGAATGTTGCTAGTTAAAAGAAAGCTCACTGAAGAAAAAGAAAATCAGTAAAAAAGAAAATTGGCTTCATCCTGGCTCAAACCAGGACATCAATAAAAACAGAGCCTGTAGAGTCTGTCTGTCTTCTAAGATGACTTAGTGATGATCCTAGAAAAGTTAATTTTAGCTTGAAATGATTTAGTAAGTTGTTCACAGCACCAGTGTGTATTATTTTCCTCCTGGACTTCACACTGGTAAGGCTGCATCTCAAGCATCGTGTTAAGTTTTGGGTCCCCCACTACAAGAAAGACATCGAAGTTCTGGAGCGAGTCCAGTGAAGGGCGACAGAGCTGGTGAAAGGTCTAGAGGGCAAAACGTATGAGCAGCATTTGAGGGAACTGGTTTTGTTTAGTCTGGAGGGATGGAGGCTGAGGGTAGACCTAATCACTCTTCAAAACTACATGAAAGGAGGTTGTAGTGAGGTAGATGTTGTTTTCTTATCCTTGTAATAAGCAACAGAACAGAGGAACTGGGGCCAGGTTGTGGCAGGGGAGGTTTAGACTGGATATTAGAAGAAACTTCTTCACTTGAAAGGGCAACTAAACACTGGTACAGGCTGCCCATGAAGGTGGTTGAATTACCATCCCTGGAGGTTTTTAAAAGATGTGTAGATTAGGTGCTTAGGAATATGGCTTAAGCACTGGTCTCGGTAGAGTTCAGTTAATGATCAGACTCAATGATCATAAGGGCTTTTTCCAGCCAGAATGGTTCTGTGATTCATCATCATCATTATTAGTGGTCCTGGTATTATTTCTGTTATTATTTGTTCTTACTATTTCATAATAAAATAGGTATAATCAGAGGATGTAGAGCAAATGTAGAGCAAGGAAATATTAAATTACTTAACTCATATAAACTCAGTAATTAAAAATCAAGAAGAACCCAAAATCTGTGCGAGCTTCTTACTTTTGCAGATCTATGTGGCATGCCATGCAGGGCTGCAGTTAAATGTCACAATATGAAAATGTCTAAAAGACCTTGATGTTAACCAAATAAATCAATAAAGGCATGCAGTACATGACTAAACATTTCTTAAATGTTTGCGAGGCCATAATAATAATGGATAAAATTGCCTTTCAAGCAAATGAGGCTTTTGATCAAAAACATTTTTTGAGGCTAGCTTAGGTTTTCATCAGCAAGGCCTGTCAGCCCTTTACTCAGGCTCCATTTACCTAATTACAAACAAAAAACACATTGGGAATATTCCATGGCAGCTCTCTGTGTGTGCTCAGGGAAGTGTAAACCTATTGTCCTTAAAAGTCATGTCCATATCTACCTACCTGTGAATAACCACCAAAGTCCTCCAGTGGATAAAGGCAAGGAGAATAGACTGCCAAACGTAATTGGTTCTGAAACATTGTATGCAATTGAGGTAAAGAAGACATTTTTGCCTTGTTTTCATCATCCTCAAAAGGGTGCAGTGAAACCAAAGTATTTTTATAATACATGTAGGAAACTCTTCTGGTGGTGTTTAAGCTAACTAAGCTATCTATCTTTTAGCTTTAGTCCTCTGAGGAACAGTAGAGCATTGTACCATTGTTTTTCTATTATCACAATTTTACTACACCTAGGACATCATCTAATAGCTTTATAGGTTTAGATATTTTTATTTTTATTGAGAATACACACTGAATCTTAAATAAGGCAGTAGAATTTATCTGCCATATAATTAAACACATTTGTACAATTCAAATGTGCAAAGTTCTAAGTCCACTGAACAGATATGATCAGGCTGTGTTTAATGGAAAATACCTTCATACCATTGAAAAAATGAAGAGCAGCATTGATTTAAAAAGGTTTTGTGCAGCCTTATTGATCATGAAAGTATAAGATTCCACTCCTTGTGAACAAATTAATATAAATGTAGATGTCTCTGGTACTTTTCAGGGACAAACAGCACTGGTTTATTAAATGATCAGACACAAGAAGCTAGGCTATATAACTGTGTTTAAATCTTGTGAAACAAGTTAAGTGCCAGATGGTTGCTCTTCAGAGAAGCCTTTGTTGGAAAGTAGTAATAAAAGTCAACTCTCTTTTTATTATGTATTAACAGTGGCAAACAGTAGCCTGTTTATTTTATGGAGTTAAATCACAGGGTGCTATTAATATTTTCTTGGAAATGTGTTTATCTTGCTAGCATTCTGTGCAGGCAAGGCACAATGTGTTCAGGAGCTCTGCATTTATCAGTACTAGATCTAAGTACTGGTTCTTGAAGTTCAGTATCATGTTAGAGATGAAGGATCAAGTGTGTATTGCCAAGTGTTACACTTCAGTACGTAGGTGTCTATGTTTAAGTATATATGTATTTAATTGTTATATTATATGTATAATTTTAAAAGCTAATATGCTTTGAATTTTTAATCTAAATATTTTGCTACCCAGCTAGAAAGTCACTTTATTAGTCTATATTTCAGTTAATATAACATAGTAAACACTAAATTGGTAGAAGAAGAATTATACAGAAAGACACTCCACAATGTCAATGGGTTGTAACTTCTTTGGAAAAAAAAGCTCAAAATCATGAAGCTTGGATACATTTCTGAGGGACAAAATATCACTGTCTGAAAAATTTTATCTTTTTAGACAAAAAGTAGTTCTCAGAAGTACTTTTTCAAAACCTGTGCCCAGGGGCAAATAAAACTGCAAAAATAAATTGTGCCTATTTCTTTCTCGTGGTTCTCAGGGCAGATATTGAACGCTATGTTGTGAGGCCTGTCTACAGCTCAGGTATTAGAAAAAGTGGTCCTTTTGAGGTCAAAGGAAAAAAAAAGAGGCCCAAGTTAGCACACCTTTAATCTTACCAGGAATTTCTGTTAGTAGAGGTAAGAGAAAACTGCAGTTCAGAGAAAGACAGAAGTGGCATAACTGAACAATCACAGCCAATTGAATGAAACACCTTTAGGTAGAAAGATGAAGCAATGGAAGAAACACTAATGCTTCCCAATTACACTTCTACAAAGACTACCCAGTAGAAACAGATTGCAGAGTAGTGCAAAATGCACCTGCTATTCTCCAAATATTTCAGCTTTCTTTGTATGGGGCAGTGCCAGTAATTAGAACTAAAAAGTAGCTTGCCACAAATAATTGTTCGTATTTATGCATAATAAATTCCTTTGGCTGTTAATTCCTTGTAGTGAAGAGGATTCATGGCTCAAATCATGTGTCTGTTAATATTCAATAGTTCAAATCCTTTTAAAAACTGAAACCCAACTTTGCCATCAGATTTAGAAAATGTTTTCACACTTTAACTGAGACTGAAGGACAGAACCACCTTCCTTCCAAAGGTATCTTCTTCAAATTACAAACACATGAAACAAGAACAAGGACATGACAGGGAGTGCTTGGCCAATCAGGTTTACCTGTGCAAATTCAGTGATTAATAATAAATTGGAATGGTTAGACTATTTAATTTGTTTTTTTCAAATGAAATTAGACTCCCTGTGTAAATAAAGAAGCAGTATCTTTTAACTTCAGTGTAGATTGTTTGCAGACAGTTTTTACAAAATTATCAGACATAACATAAAAGCGAATTTAGATTAAAAACATGCATAAATAAAAGCTCTGGAATTTTGCAAATTTTTGCTGAAATATCTGCATCAGCCTAGGAAAAATTTATGTCTCCTGTCCCTGTGAAAGATACTTGGCGTAGAACAAAGCCCTCTGGGCTCCACAGCCTTGCACTTCAGTCCCTAATGAGTGACAGTGTGATCCCTCTGCAAAAGCCAGAGCAGTATGAATTTTGAACTAGCTGAGCCAGTGTCTGAGCTTATTTAAGCTCTGAGATTGCTGTGAGGACAACCAGCAAAGCCTGCAGATACCATGGCTACCAGCAGACAGTCAGCAGGTATAATTGGCTACTCTGAACTGTAGGGGATTATATGTTAGCTCATGTCAGTACATTACAGAATAAGCTCTGGGAGTCTAGCTGTATTAATTACGGGGGAAAGGGAAATGCTAACTGCTTCTAGATACATATGACAGACCCCTCTCCCCCTTACTGGTGATGTATTACATACTAAATTAGCAGATTTTCTTCATTTAAAATATATTAAAATGAGAAAGGCTATATTTAATATGAGCTGACAAAGCAGAGCCTAAAACAAAACCACAAGCAAACTGAAAAATATTATCAATGTCCTCTCAGTCCTGCTTTAGAAGAAGAAATACTGAGAATTGTTCTCTGATGATTATATTTTCAGTTCTTATATATATATTTCTCTTTTCAATTTCAACCTACTGCCCAAGGCTTCCTTCTTTACAGGCCAAACTTCAAGCTGATTCACAATTCTTAATTACTGAGACCAGCTCAAATCTTCTAGGGAGAGAAATGAGATTCTGTGTCATTGTTTTTTAAAATATGCAGCTGGGTAAATGTGGCAACAAATCACCCATGACAAGAGGAAGAGAGTCCCATTGACATTCACTTCTCAGTCAGCATTAAGTCTTCTAACCACAAAACTGTATATTTTCTTACATCTAGGAAAATGGTAGAGAAAACCACCTGAAATCCCCCTGCAACAGGTAGATCCCATATGTGATATATTCTGGAAGCAGTATTTTCTCTTTGGATGTTAGTAACCTCTTATATTCAATGATTACACTAGAACCAAAATTGGAAACCCTTCCTTCAATTCAGGGTATATTAGCACACAAAATATTTTCTAAAGGATTATCAGAGAAGATTATCAACACCACAAGATAAAAAGCCCGTATGGGCCTGTTGGAAATTGAGATATTATAGGCTACCCAGAGAGGTTGTGGAGTCTGCTCCTCTGGAGACATTCAAAACTCATCTGGACACCTTCCTGTGTGATCTGCTGTAGGTGTTACTGCTCTAGCAGGTGGTGTGGACTAGATGACCTACAGCAGTCCCTTCCAGCCCTGAAAACTCTAAGACTGTGAAGAATCCTTCTCCCTGAAGAGGAAGGAGCAGCAGAAAACAACATGTGAAGAACTGACTGTAAACCACATTCTTTGTCCCCCTGTGCCGCTGTGGACAGGAGGAAGAGAAATTGGGAGCAAATTGATTTGGGCCTGGGAAGAAGGGAGGCATGGGGTAAGGAATTTAAACTCTAGTTTTTGTTTGTTCTTTGTTCTGTTTTTTGATTAATGATAAATTAATTTGACTTTTTCCCCTAAGTTGAGTCTGTTTTGCCCATTGTCCTTGTCTCGACCCATGAGCTTTTACTCCTTTTTTGTCCTCCCCATCCCACAGTGGGGGAAGGGGTGTGCAAGCAGACAAGTGGTTCTTTATTGCCAGATGGGCCTAAACCATTACAATCTTGTATCATGAAACAAATCTTGCTGCCAAACAACAACTACTCATCTAAATGATAACGCTTCAAAAGAAAAAACAACACCCTAATTTAGATTTTAAGCATCTTACATTTCCTACTCTTAATACATGGTAAAGTTTTCAGGCATACAGTCCACAGGTTCTATATCATTTGAATCAGTATCACTGGTGGTTATGCTACAGTTATTAGTGATGGTACGAGGAAAAAAAACTAAGATCTTAATTTTCCTGTTTCTCAGTTCTGTATTACTGATTCTACATAATTTCTCCTCTATTCCACCATCCTCGAACTTCAGATTTGATTTTTTTCAGGTTATTTGATGTTATAATTTACCTGGGAGTACAAGTAATTCAGACAGATATGACTAAATACTGTGCTCACTGAATACAAATGGGATAAAGAAGACGTTATGGCTTTGGCTGCTTTTCCTTCTACAGTTCCTCTACTGCATCAGCACACACATTTCAGATGTCCTTCAGGTAACTTACTTGACACTAGTTTATGATATATCTATGGTATTATCTGTTAACAGGTGCTGTGTATACCAAGTGGTACACTAAAGTCACTGGCCAAGTCCAATCAGTTTGTGCTGGATAGTGCTGCCCTTTTTCCATTGTGGTTCTCCCACAGGCTTTGTACTGAGCAATATCAGTGTGGCTGAGGAGCCACGCTGGTGGTGTGGCTCCTCTGGAAGACTCCCAACCTGCTCTCCAACATTATGTTCTTGTACAGATAAACACATATATGTAGAGACTGGACTGTAAGAATGACTGGCAGTGAGTATTTCCTCTTAGGTATTGGAACTACCTTTCTGCTTCTTTCTCTCAAAAACCATTACTGTTTTTTAATGTAGTAAAAAAATGTTGGCTCTAGTTTTATTTTTTTCTTATTGTAACTTTCTTTCACTGGGTACTTCTCTAGCTTGCTTTTCTACTAACATGGCTGTTTGCTGAAAACAGTCCCTTTGACCTCTGCATTAGTCTCATGGGGATTAAATAAAATCACTGAACTGTTTAAATTTGTAAATTCTGGCTTAAGTGCTCTGGAGTGTGACCATTTTATTAACTAACCTCCCAAGCGTATTATTATATTTACTTCTTTCACACAGTGCTACTCACTACTGATGAAAGAGTAACTTTGTAAACATTTAATATTAAAAAAAAAAAAAAAAAAAAAAAAGGCCATTGCCTCAAGGAATTTCTCATTTGAATTTAACAGACAGTATGGGAAAACACAAAGGATTTCTTCTGTTTTGGTCAGTGATTTCACTGCAGTTAAGACTTCACCATGGGAACCTAAACTTATGTACACGATACCTTCTCTTGATACTACCTTCTGATTCTTACTTCTGTTCCTAGTATTGTGAATATTAATTATAGCAGAAGGACAGAGGAAGGCTTGAAACATTAAGCACAACAGAACCAGTATTTTGGACCACAAAATTATTTGTGTTTTAAAGGGTGCTTAAAGAAGACCTAGACAAAACCATCAAGCAGACTAACCTCCAAAAATTATCTGTAATAAGAAAGTTTTTGTTTCTGCATTCTGATCAGAGAAGAATCAAAGTCACCAAAAGTGAAAAAGGTTTAATTTTCTTAAGAAAAATTTCTGTCTATTTATGCTTACAAGAACAGATCTCAAACGAAAGCTGCATTCTACCTACACTGAAAACAGAATTAGGCTTGACTCTCATAGCCTTAAGCCCATATATTTAATTAAAAGTTATATGTGTATTATTAACTTACCCTTCCCACCCAACTCCATTCTTCCTTCTCTTCACATTTTGTGATGAAATTGTCTCTCCCTAATGCTTATTTTCTTCCCAGCTCCTCTTTGATCATTGGGTGGTAAAGGAAGCAGTCATCACTCTCTGCAGATGGAGCATCATTAGCTCCTTCCAACTCCTCTCATAAGATCGTCTCATAATTCATTCTTGTAGCCATCTTCAGCAAACAACTCTGTCAGGAGAACATGCACATACTTTCTAAATAGTAGCAGAAAGATTTATCATAGATTTATATCTTTTTATTAGCACTAGAGCATATACAAAATAACAAAGTATTTCTCAGCTATCCAAATTGAAAAAGAAAGTGGAAATAGGAAGTGTGGCTGCAGTGCAGATATAACCGGCTAGAGAAGGAGGATTCCATTGCAAGTGTCTAGTTTAATTTGAAATATATCTCTTTTTATCATATCTGAATGATCTTTACTAACTCTTAGTATCTTTTTTGTGATGTTTTTTTCCTTCAGCAGGAGTTCTAGCACACCAATTAAATTTGTTACGGTTGTTTCAGGTACAGGTAGATATAATAATTTGTATTTTATAGAAAAAGAAGTCCAGAAAGCAGTAACATTTTAACAGCCACCTTTTCAGTGTATTAAGCTGTTTTATGAACTCTTTTCCTTGACCAGTGCATTTCAGTTTGAGTTCCAAGATTTAGAGATTAGAGTGCAATCAGCCAATGACTAGTCAGTCCAGTGTTTTTCTCTGTGACTAGCTCTTTCATAAAGTCAACAACTACCTCATCTAAAATTGCCAGTACTTCCTAAAATAAATAAATAAATAAATGGTTAATTCCATGACAATTGTGGCTATATCATTCAGAAACATCTGGAATACAGTTATTACTACCATTTGATTTCTAATTCATGGATAAGGATGCCAAGACATTCATTATCACATAGTTTCAGTACTATTTACACATTATTTATTTTTTGATTAACAGTTTCAAATCTGACGGTACCTAAATGATTCGTTTGACTTTAAGGTGATATTTCCAGCATTATACTAGTTTCTTTTATTTTATTTTCCTAAATTGGTTTTGATCCAAATGAATTTTACTGCAGTCTTTCTCATATCCATGGATTTTTTTATTATTATTATTTTTATACCAGCTCACACCCTCACTATACTCTCATGATTCCGTTATTTCAGAAAATTCTCCATTTTCTTGCCTTGGCTACATGTTTTAATGTAGCAGCTTCATAGTTATTCCTAAATGATCTCACCCATTTTGTCATTAAGCTGGACAAAGTTGGTTAATTAAATTAATCATGTATCTAGTTTATTAACAAATCAGGGTTTTTTCTTGCCTGTCGTGACCATCTAGCTACTCCATTTTTCCTCTCCCCAAACTCTTTAAATGGAGACACAAAGCTTTTGTTCTGTAAACACCATGGTTTCCATAAGGAACAAAAAGAAAATGAAATACAGATCTGAAGTTTCAGAAATTGCACCATTCAAAACACATGGTAGAGCAAGAACAGATTCTCTTGCTCCAGAGGATTTAAGCATCTTGTTCTGAAAAAAAAAAAAAAAAAAGTCCCTTATAGACTGCTCTGCTTACACCTTTCTCACCTCTGTGTCTGCTTTCAGGTACCTTTTAATTACGTGCTTGAGTAAGTCACAGAACAATTTAAATAAAACCAATTACCCCATTATTATTAAAATAAAATAATTTGCATTAAGAAAGTACTGAAAGTCAGGCATCTTTAACCTTCTTATTCTATGTATTAGACTTGCTTAAATACTTTTGAAATTACTATTCAAAATGGGTTAATAGATGTAAGCTGTACAGGACTGTGTTCTGAGTGCAAAACAGAAGCCATCTGAGATCATAACAAAACCATGCACTGTCCTGTGACCTTTAAAAAGGATTTTGGTTATCATACAGGAAGCTCACATATTCAAAATTTCACTTGGATCTTTGCGTTTAAGGTTTGTTGGTGGTTTTAAATTTGTCCCCACTTCATACGTTCTTCTTTTTATTCTATTCAGATCACCACAGAGACATTTCTTGACCCTCTGTTAATGATATGAAATATCATGGCTGAGACTATGGATGTAACATCAAGTGAATTATTGTTTTAGAGACAGATTAGTACATATTCCTAAAGAAGCTGGACTATACCAGAGAGCCTGGAAAACTTACTCCCTGACCCCCACCTTTCATGAAATGTATTAAACTAACTGATAAAACTTTTTCAAGTATGATGTAAGCAAAAGATAACTGTTAATATCAGATTAATAATTTGGGGGCCACAAAGTTTCATTCTAATGATGACAGCCACAAAGACAATCAGGAGGGCTGGAGCACCTTTCCTACAAATACAGGATGAGAGAGTTTGTGTTGTTCAGCTTGGAGAAGAGAAGGCTCTGAAGAGACTTTATAGCTGCCTTTCTGTATCTGAAGGGAACCCACAGGAAAGCTGGGAAGACACTCTCACTTACAAGGGCAGGTAGCAACAGGACAAGGTATAATGGTTTTAAACTGCAAAAGGGGAGATTTAGGTTAAATATTTGGAGGAAATTCTTTAGTGTGAGGGCAATGAGACACTGGAACAGGTTGCCCTGGGGAGGCTGTGAATGCTCCCTCCCTGCTTATGTTCAAGGCCAGGCTGGATGGAGCTTTGAGCAACCTGGTCTAGAGGAAGGTTGGAGCCAAATGATCTTTAAGATTCCTTCCAACCCAAATAATTGTATGATTCTATGTCCTTTTAAAAAAAAAAAAAGTATGACTGAAAAATCAAAACAATAAATGTGACATGCTACCAGCATTATTCTAGAAATAATGGTGTGAATTCACATTTGAGAATTTCACTTTTTTTTTTTTTTTTTTTTTGAGGATATATTAATATTATTTCAGCTAGAAAAGGCCACATAAAGTTTTACTTATATCAGAAATTGTGGTTAGTCAGCCTGGAAAAGAGGAGGCTTCGGGGAGAACTTATAGCGGCCTTCCAGGTCCTGAAGGGGTACAGGAAAGCTGGGGAGGGGCTTTTCACCACAGATGGTAGTGATAGGACAAAGGATAATGGATTTAAACTGCAAGAAGGTAAATTGGAAGAAATTCTTTAGTGTGAGGATGGGGAGACATTGGAACAGGTTGTCCAGGGAGGTTGTCAATGCTTCTGGAAGGGTTCAAGGGCAGGCTGGGACTTTCAGCTGCATAGTCTAGTGGGAGGTGTCCCTGCACATTGCAGGAAGGTTGGAACTAGATGCCCTTTATGGTCCCTTCTAACCCAAACCACTCTAGGATTCTATGATTCTGATTCCTGGATTCCAGAGTCAAGGACAAAGGGTTTTGAGGTATATAATTAAAAGACAGCAGAAACAACACTGAATCTGGGCTAGAAAAAACAGAGAAACACCTGGCCTTGAACCTGAGTCACTCTGCATAATATTCCTACTATAAGGAGCAATGCCAAGTACTTTCTTGTCAGTGTGGAGAAGAAATACTTCTAAAATAATACTAATACAGTGGGTCATGTTCTACTTTCCACTCCAATTTAAGCTTCATAGTAATGGTGCTTTATTGCCAGCAATCAATGGAAGAGAAGAAATGTTATAATTTCCTTATTTAAGTGACTTCTCTTAATCTTTTTCTCCACCAGCCAGTATCTGTCAGGTATCGCCACTAAATGAGTAGAATAATTAATATTTTCAGAGCCAGAGGTTATTTCAGCAGCTCCATTATAAGATATTAAAGAAAGCATAAAAATATGCAATTTCAAGCTAATACATTATTTCAGACTTTACTACTGAAGGCATATTATTATTAAGTTTTATTATTTATTTATAAGGGTATATTTTGACTCTGTATAAGTTATGTAAAATTATATTTCAATTTAGAAATTTTGCAACAAAAGATTTGTGTTTCAGTTATAGGAGTACGTAGACTGGTGGCTTGTTTTCACAAGACTCTTACTGCATTAAAGCTGACTAAGATAAATCATATTTCATAAAGCCCTTCTGTTTCATGTGCAAGGAATTGCCATCTTTCAGATAAGAAAATGAACCATGGACAAAGTAGAAAACAGGGACTCCAAGGTTCCAACAGCTCTTTCAGTTCCAACTTGCTCCTTCAGCAAGTGAACAGGAAGGACAAGGGAACCAGAGCAGTAGTAACACAATCCATTAGAGAAACCTGTAGCTTGAATCCCGTGGCATCATTTTCGCACAAACCACAGCAAAGAAAAGTGGAGAACACAGGGTAACAGCCACCTGTTGTAACATTTTGTGAAGTGTTCCAATTTCTGTCTTTCTATTCTTCAGATGACATAGTCCAAAAAGACTGTTTACTGTCAAAGAAAGCTTTTAATGGTGACACCTATGATTTCTCAGACTAGATAAGTCATCTTCTGAGCTGTCTTCCATATCTCAAGTCTGACAAATCCTGTGGAACAAAGTGTTCCACAAGTCTGTTTGTCTCTTCATAACCACTCTGAAGACTTTCTTTGAGGTGGCAGATAGCTCCCCTGTAGATGGCATGAAACTGCTACTCTGAGGTCCAGAGGGAATGGTGACTCCACCAACCAAAACAAAGGCACATAAAAATAAATTCAGAAAGTAAATTTCTGGTACCATCCTGCCATGTTAATATTGCAGTTTTCATAGATATGTTCAAGATACATCCACTCCACTCAAATGAGGTTCTCATTTTCTGACACTATTACCACTCTCTGTCCTTTGAGGAGTTAAAATAGGTATCTCATATTCTTTGGTAAGTTCCCTGTTGTGAGATATATACTGTCCTGAGAAGTGGGCAAGAGAATGGCACCTCATTAGTGCATTTTGATGGACTAGGACAAGGTGGGAAAAGGTAAACAGGATACTGCTTGAATAGCAGAAAAAGTGCTGCATGTAACCTCTCCATGTTGCCAGTTAACTGAATATAAAATTTAATCAAGTTTATAATAAAAAAAGGATGAATACTCACAGTTCTCATAAGTCTCACAAAGTCTTACTATTTCTTCAGTACAGGAAAATTCTTTTTAACACAGAACAGATAGAAAAGTATTTTATTGCTTTCCTTGGTATCATGAAGAGAAAATATAAGTACACTGAATCTTCCTGCATTATACATTTAACTTTTTATTTTACTGTAATCTGAAAAGTTAATTTTAGGATAATAATGTTATTCTGAACCAGATAACCATGGCTTCCAGGGACTCTTGAAACAGAAATGGTATTAGGCTAATAAATTACTAAAAAAAATGTTCTACAATTTGTTCACAAGAGAGTAAGCCACACCATTGGGCTTCCAGTGTTAGCATGAATGGCAATCAGATAAATTGATTGACTTGTGTGAAAAATGTTCTTATTTCACTACAATACACTAAATTACAGCGTAATTCAGACAGGGATATGGATTCTGACTGTACAGCAGGAATAAATCACTAACGTCTGAGTGTCAGTCAGGGAACAGCCAAACTGGCCTGTAGGGGAAAAATGACAGGAGCTGAGGGGAATCCCAACACAGTCTATGCCCTCATGGACAGCTGCAATACCATAGGGACTGAAAACATCAATCAAACTAGGGGCTGGCAAAGGTGAACACCTACAGCACCAGACAAGTCAGCAGAGGAAACCAGGTCCCAGGTCCATTTTGTACCAGAAGGAAAGTGGTAACCAAAGGAGAAAAGACAGGACTTCGGTCCAGATGGACTTCTGGTCTATTCAGAAGCAAGGACTGCAGCCCCCCACAACTACAACATAACTCTAGCAAGGACTAAAGGCTTCCAGCTGACCTTGAATGGACTCCCTGGGGTCATGAAAGGAAGAGAAAAGCCCCAAGTGATGCTGGTCAAGGCCATTAAGGTACTCAGGAGGCTGACACTTAGACTCTTTAGTTCATGATCAGCTCAAAATTGAAAGGTCTAGGGTACACAATTATCCTCTGATTAGAAATCATAAGTCAATTTTTAAGGCTTTTCAAGAAGTTAGGAGAAATATTCCACCTTCCATTCAAAGCTGTGGGTCTTTTATGAGGGTTGCTCAGGAAATGTAAGAACCAAAAATCGATGTTAAATAAACAGGACCAAATTTGTGAAGCATGTATAGTCAATCAATGTTGAAGTCAAAATGATGATATTGTTTACCTACTAATGATGTATTCTGATTAAAACTTTAGAGATAGTATGTATGAAAAAAACCACAACAGTAAGATGTTACAAGGGAAGTATATATCTATGTATACAAAACAAGAAATCAAAGTTCAGATACCTGCAATCAGCCATGAAACCTTTATATTCACATTTCAATTTGCCTATCAAAGTGTGCTATTACTTTCTTGAGTGGGAGAAAAACAATTTATATTTGTATAGCACTAATTAGGGCAAAATACCTTTAAGTGCAATGGTAAAACAAACTTATCAGACTCATTAAAGCCGTCAAATCCTTCTGCTGCATTTCAGAAATTTGTTTGTGATATCTACAAAAAATTGTAGGAATACGACGCTGAGAAGAAATGAGCATGATGAATGACTGTATTCTTCATCTAAGTTTGTAGTCTCAAGTAATTTAGTTGGATTTTTATTTATCCTTTCCAACACTACTAATTGTTGTTTAAATTATTCTTAATTCTGGTTATTATTATATATATAAAATATTCTTTTTAGAATCCAAATAAATTGTGTTCTTCAGTTATATCTTGTACAAATGTGTTGCACTTACAAGCTATTCATAATGTGAACCAATATTTTCTTTATTATTCCAGAATATGGAAGGACATTTTTTTTCTTGTGGACTGAAAGGAAATAAGATAATATTTCTGTTCTACTCCTATAATATTTCAAGATTTTCTCTGCTCTTTAAGATAGAAATTGTTTCAATATTATATAAAAACATATTCATATGAATATTTTTCCCCATCATTCACTGAACTTGCAGGACTTTATTTGACTTTTTAAAAATCTACAGTTTATAAAAAAGAATACAGATAGATATCTTAAACCAAAATAAAATCATATTGATAATTTCACAGTCCAAATCTCTGAAGAAAATTATTACATTACATCATTAACTCAACTGACCATGATGCTCAGCTTTAGTTGGTGTATTCATAACAGAAATTTTTAAAAATTAAATGGATAGACCTTATTTATTCCTTTATTTTGGCTTTAACTAATTAAAATAAGTAGAAGAAAGCATTCTCAAAATTGTATTAAAAATAAAATAGCAAATAGAAGTATCAAAGACAAGATAATTTTTTTATTATAATGTTGTTTGTGGTAATTAATAGTAAAATATTATTAATAATAAGAACCACCACAAACACCCTCCCCAAATAAAGCCCCAATACATGGTTTAGACATGAAAAAAATTTCAAATGCCTGGTGAAAGATAACATATTAAATGTGGTGCTTGATTTCTCAGGTGTCCAATATGCTAGTGAAAAGGTTATAATTAAGCACTGGAGCCCAAAAGATACATGTACAAGACTTAAAAGATGCTGAACAAATGACTTCACCTCTGTCTTTCAATTCCTTCCTCTGAAAAGTAGGGATTATGAAGATAATTATCTCATTTGTAAGCAGTATGAGATCTGCAAGCAAAGAGCAATATACAAATGCAAGGTGCTACTCAGCATCAATGGCAATTAGATTTGATCTCAAGAAATGTAAATTAGGGGTAACTCTGCTGGTTTTAATGGAATTATACTCGTTTGTAGTTATGTGCAGTTTAGAAAAGCTAAGAATTTACGGTAGTTGAAATGCACAAAGAAATAAGACTCATTATTAAATGAAAACAGACAATCAAATATTTCACAGATTACCTTGAACACTCACATCTTTTAATATCACCTGTCTCAGTTTTTCTCCCAGTGAAATGTGGTAAAACTGGAAACACAGCAGAAACGATAGAAATAGTGTGATCTGGTATGCACACGCTGTTTTAGTTTCTAATGAAATTAAGAGAACATGACAATTACAGAAGGAATTCTCAATGGAAAGAAACAGGAAGCAAAATTACCATGAAGGCTGAAGTGTTTTTCTAGATCTTCCTTCAGCACAGTTGTGAGCTTCACTGATTTGCATAATATGTAAGGTAATTTCATATATTTGCCATGATGCTACTATGCTGTAATATTGAGAGCAGCCCCGGGGAGAAAGATTTGGAGGTGTTGGTTGATGAGAAGCTCAGTATGAGCTGGCTATGTGTGTTTGCAGCCCAGAAAGCCAATTGTATCCTGAGCTGCATCAAAAGCAGTGTGCCCAGCAGGACAAGGGAGGCGATTCTCCTCCTCTGCTCTCGTGAAACCCCACATGGAAGACTGTGTTCACCTCTGAGTCCAGCATCAGAAACATGTGGACCTGCTTGAGCGGATCCAGAGAAGGACCTTGAAGGTTATCAGAGGACTGGAGCACCTGCAAGAGGGAAGATGTAGATTAGATATTTGGAAGAAATTATTTAATGTGAGGTCGGTGAGACACTGGAACAGGTTGCCCAGGGGGGTTGTGGATGCCCTCTCCCTGGAAATTTCAAGACCAGGCTGGATGGAGCTTTGAGGAACCTCATCTAGTGGAAGGTTGGAACCAGATGAACTTTTTTTTTTCTTTTTTAAGAAGTATTACTGAAAAATTAAAGCCTTAAAATACTGAAATGCTGCTAGCATTTTTAGGCTAAGGTTTTGTAGAACAAATGAAATAATACTTTCCCATTCCACTATTTAGAAAGTTTCCTTGAGATGAGCATAAAGTTTATTAAGATGTAGAATGTTTTTTGTCTTTTCCATTGAGTGGGGAGAAACAAGTTTTCCTTTTCTCAAGTTTTTTTTTGGTTCTGTTTCAAGATCAAGCCAAAATAGTTTTAAAAGCTAATTACTTTAGTAAGATTTAAATGAGGCAGCACAATTATAGCTTTACTGATTACTAAGTCAAACTGCTTTGTATGAGATCCCTGTGTGCAGCTTTTCTCTTTGGTAATACAATAAAAACTAACACTTCAGATTCTGTTTAGATGTAAGTACTAGCAATGTCACAACACCAAATGCTAGCACAGTGGTCTAAAAATTGTTCATAAGAATTTGTTCTGGTTTGGTTTGGTGAGTTTTTTGGTAGAGGGGGAAGGGCCCCATGAGTGGCTCAGGTAAGAAGGTGAGAAGCTCTCCCTGCTCTAAACCCAGCTAAGTAGCCATTAGAGGGACAATAGATGCACCTCTGTGATTAACATACGGAAGAATTGAGATAACACCTGAGCAGAGAAGCACTTGGGGGAGAAGGGCTGTGCTGTAGAGGGAGAGTGGTGCTGGGGAAGGAGAGCAGTGCTGGTGGTTGGTGAGAAAGAAGGGGAAGAAGGTGCCCAAGCAGAAGTTTCCCTGCAACCCATGGTGAAATGGCAGCTGTCCCCCTGCACTCATGGAGGAATGTGGTGGAACATTCCTTGAAGGCGCCAGGAGGGGTGAACTTGGCCAGTGGACTTGGATTTTGTGGCCAGTGGATTTGCTGCCTGTGGACTCTGCACAGCTTTGGAAGCCCCCGGGCCAGGATAGTTTGTTCCCAAACAGCCTGTGACTCTGGGAAGCCCAGGCTGGAGCAGCTCCAGGCCTGGTGGGAAGGACTCATGAAGGAGAGGTTCGTGGAGGACCGTCCATGGAAGGGACCCCATGGGGAAGCAGGGCAGGACTGTAAGGAAACCTTCCTGAGGAGGAAGGAGCAGCAAGAGCCACCAGCCTGTGAAGTGTCTCTAAACCCCATCCCTCTGTGCCACTGGGGGGAAGGAGGGAGAGAAACTGGGAACAAAAGGGTTTGGGCCCAGGAAGAAGGGAGGGGTGGGGTAACATATGCAAGCTCTGCTCTGTGTGTTGTCTGTGTCCTGTGTGTGTGTGATTAGTGTGAAATTAAATTATTTTTTTTTCTCCAAGTTGAGTCTGTTTTGCCTGGGACCTTAATTGGTGAAGAACCCTTCTTGCACTTTGTCTCAGTCCATGAGTTTTGTCCTACTCATCCCAGAGTGTGTGTGTGGGGAGGAGGACCTTATGTGAGCAGACACACGACTGTTCCTTGGTTGTTGTGTTGGGCCCAAACCACGACAGAATTGGACACATTCATTAAGAGACTAGTCCCTTCATACCTCATATTATTTATGCTTCACTAAACAGACAAAAATAATGTGGAGTTTTTTCACTTAAATTTTGCAAGAGTCTTCAGTGTGTGGCCTAACAGTCCACCCAGGTCTAAAAGCAGAGGCCGCGACTCTCATAAACATGCTAAGGAGGGTTCATTTAGACAAATGAAGTATGAGTCTCTTGCAGCCTCTATACACTCTCTGAGTTTTTTTGGTTTTGGGTTGGTTTGTTTTTTACATTAGTGGTACCAGTACCGAGTGTTTCTGAGGGAGTAATAGAAAACCTCAAAAATGGGCAAAATCTTAAATTTTCTGTTACTCGCCATAAAAATACCTGTTGCTTTTTATTTCTGATTTCTGCCAGATTCCCAGCTTCATGGATTCAGATGCTCTTTCATTCCTTGGGAATCAGTGATGGATTATCACATTAAACTTAAAGCTTCTATTTTTTTGGCTCCTTGCCTAAGCAAGTCTTCTGTTCTGTGAAAAGAAACGAGAGAAAAACAGTTTAATATCCACTGTGTGGATGCAAAACCTGCTGTGAATCTTTAAAAAACAGATTTTGAAAATGCTGTTATCACAGCAATAGAAATATCACTTATAAAGGGATTTTCAGAGTATGCCAAAGAGCACAGAATCAAGGGAAAGGAACGGATGGCAAGAGGAGGGAAATTTTTTTCAGGAGGAAAGGTAGCAGCTACTAAAGTTAAATGAATTATTGTGTTCAAGACTTTAAGGGCATTACTGGTAAAGTAACTTTCTAAAGGAAATATTTTAAAATATGAAGGAATGCCAGAAAAACATTAGTTTAAAATATATATGATCAAGGTTATTTTAACAACCTGTTAAAGATGACATTCTTAAGTCTTCCACATGATTCTAATGATTTATTCTGAATTTTAGCTAAAAGCTAAAAACGTAACTTAGACACATTTGAAGCCTCTTTTTTTTTTTTGTTGGCTTAACTTGGGCAATGGCTACAAATTTAAGCATAATAAATAGGATCAATGCATACACATTTCATAGACTATGTGGTGATCCATCAAGAATCTTTACCAGTAAAAAGAGAAATCCCTAGTGACAAGCTGGGAAATCAGGGCAGCTAGGGAAGGTGAGTCCCAATACAGCAGGAGGTCAGATCATGGCACACCTACAGCACTGCTCAGGCAGGGACTAGAGGCTGGAGCTCAAAGAGCAGTTCATCAGTTAAAGCTCCTGATGAGGCTCCATGCAGCTCGTTCTCATAAATTGTTTATCACCACAGCAGTCTGGCCCATGGTTACAAAACTGTGATAAAGCAGCAAGGACTTCAAACACAGAGAGCTAAAATGCTGAGAAAGGGGAAGTAGCTGCAGGTCCCCCAGTAGTTTCAATAGCAAGACTTGTGTAGCAGACTCCTTCCTACCTTGAAAACATTGATGGTACTATTCAAATTATACCCATTCTGATGATTAGTCTTCTGTAATTTAAAAATAATTTCACTGTATGGAATAATTACTAACAGCTCATTAGAACACAAAACAAGTTCAAATGAGAGAAAATAATGGCATCACTGAAAATATCAAGGTTTTAGTGCTATTTATTAAGCCATAAATATAGGGCACATGCAAGTCTTCTGCTCTAGCACTGATATTATCATTCCTGGAGTATATTTATTCATGAAAGGCACCTACCTTTGATCAAACATAGGATTTTGATACTCCCATTTAGACATGAAACTTAATGTTTTAAACAGCAAGACCTTTTCTCTGTTGTTTTGTTTGGGAAAATGAAATAGAAACAGAGAATTTTCTTATCCTTAGGGAGGTTTGAAAGGTGTCTATAGAGAATATAAAAGAACAGTGCATTTGCTTTCCCTAAAGACTTTTTTCTCAGATTATATACTAACCTGACAAAATTAATCCTTTGGTATGTGCAAGATTTCAGGTACATAAACCTGAGAAAATATAAAACAATTTAAAAATCAGCAGGCAGTGTATGAATATATTACATCAATTTCTGTAAAGGTGAAATAGAAGAATTAATTTTTAAATAATTAATCACAGTGTAAACATATTATTATTTTTTTTAGTAGCAGAAAATATTTATTTGGTCGATGGATTTAAAATTGAAATCCATTTTTAAAAAAATTTCATCTAAAATAATAATAATCTTATTTTAAAATATAATGTTACAATACAATTATTTTAATAATTTTTATTAGTTTATCTGAATATCTAGACTGGAATATTTGTATATCTACTATGCTTCTAAAATAAGATTTTTCAGAGTTTCACTATGGAAAAGCTCTTTTTGCATAGTAAAGAAGTATCTAGCATAGTAATTCTAACCATGGTCAGTGCAAACTCTGCATTCCAAACAGAGTCCTACAAGCACTGAATTAAAACAGTCACAAGTTTTCTATGTCTTGTTTTCCATTTCTTGTTTCAGGCAACAAAGTGTTATAAAAAGAATTCTGCAAGAACGTCAATAATCTGCGGTATTACACAATAGTACAATTCTTGACATAAAATTTAAAGTATTTGGGCACTTTAGTGGAGTTATTCTTTAAAATATTTTTTAAAGGTTTTCTGCTTCTGACTGTAACTCAGACCACCACTGACATTGCATCTCCCCATAACTAGTGACCAAATAGCTCAAGGAACCCGAGTAAACTGAAATAGAATGGCAGAACAGTTGAGATTGAAAGGGACCTCTGGTGGTCATCCAGTCCAACTTCTTCCACTCAAAGCAGGGTTATATCATATAATCATAGAATGATTTGAGTTGGAAGGGACCTTAAAGTTCATCTAGTTCCAAGCACCCTGCAGGGACAGGGACACCTCCCACTCAGATCCAGTTTCTCAGAGCTCTACCTAGATCTGGTTGCTCAGGTCCTGTTGGGTTTTTAATATCTCCAAAGATGAAGATGCCACAGCCTCTCTGGGTAAACTCTACCAGTCTTTGAACCCTCTCAGTCAAAAGTATTATCTTATATTTAAATCTAACCTCTAGCATTTCAGTTTGTGCTCCTTGCCACTTTGCTGGCTCATATTCAACTTCTTGACCACAAGAACAATACAACAAATCTGCTTCATTGGGGTCCCCAGCATGTACCAGTGCATGGGATTTAGTCATTCTCAGGGACAAGCCATTGCATAATTTAATGATGAAATACTCATACTTGGATGATACAAATCAATGAAGTGCTGGTATCTAGTTTGGAAAAAGCAAGTAGTTATACAAGCTGTCAACAAGTATCAGGGTTTTATTACAATAATAATAATTTTGGGTTTGCCATTGGTTTATGTTTAAAACTGGATTTTTTCAAGGTAACAGAAATTTGCTAAAGCTTGCCTAGGTATTTAGTGAGAGACTTGGTCTTCAGAAAATATTAACTTCCTTTCCTTGAATATCTGTCATTTTAAAAAATAATAAAATTTAACATCAAGCTTGTTGGGTTTTTTTTGTTTGTTTGGGGTTTTTTTTGAGGTTGTGTTGTTTTGTTTCATTCTGTATTTTTAAGGTAGAATGGAATGGATGGAATGTGGAACACAAGTTTCTTACTACTCCTGAAAAGTCTTTTGTCTTATGTAGTCCTAGGAAGAGAAGTGAAGTGCTGTTTAACATGAAGAGTATCAGAATCTATATTTTGCAAGAAACATAAAGAGTTTTTTGATAGCAAATTCTTATTTAAAAAAACCAAAACAACAACAACAGCAACAAACAAACAAACAAACAAAACAAAAAAAAACCACAAACAAACAAACAAACAGAAACCTGCAAAAGACAGCTTTTGCCAACACTTTGGAAGCCTGATATTCTTGAACTTCAGTTTTCCATAGTTTTTAGTTGAGTTTTAGATCAAGCCGTATGAATTTTCTCAATGCTAAGTGAACCGTTTGATAAGTCATGAACTGCACAGCTACTTTCACATGAATACAAGATACCCTGGAGTCCTGCAGTTTGTCACCCTGATGATACACACAGGAAAACAAAAAAATTTACAGGTAGCAATAACAACACTGTTACTAACGGTGCTTTATTGCTAGAAAGATCTGAGTCAACAGTTGCCTTCCATATCTACTTACTGTCATGATTTATGTTCTCTATCACTAGCAACTTACTTAGCATAGACCTGCTATGTTAAGGATGTGACTACTTGCTAAGTAAAGATAAGGCAAACACCAGCCTTACTGTTATGTCTTTACTGTACTTGGTTTTAGTTACAATACAACACAAATGTTGGATTTAATTGGTGCATCATTTCCACAAAGTTTTTTGCCTATCATAAGTCTTTCTGAAGTGTGAAACAAAATGCTTAATTGCAAACCTTGAAATCAATATGATTTAAAAAATAAAAGTTTATAATTGACTGGTTTTCTTGTTTTCTTCAATCAAACATCATATTGATATTAAAGCTGTAAAATACGTACTTCTGTGAAAACAGAATGAAGATTTTGGATAACCATATGACAGGTTTATCAGGTCTCTTCAGTGCATGAGATATGTATGCAAGTCTTGAAGAAGAGAGAAAGAAAGAAAAAAATAAAACCTCTAATTAACAGTAAGCTGTGTCTGAAAATCGCATTTAATCTGTCTTTGGAGGTAGGCTGGTAGGATTCACAATAAAATATATTTTCTTACAAAGTTTAAAAAATAAATTACCATGACTTGCAATCAATAACTTTTCTCTAAATTTGGGAGATACCTAGGTTTTTGGTACAATGGCAGTGTTGAGTGAATTACCTGAAAGACAGAAAGTAGTACACTTTCATGGTGGTAATCAGGATTTATCTCTTGAATTTTAATTTGGAAGCCAAGTATTCTGGCCAGTCTAGCTGATTTACATAGCATTCTTCCATACTTTCTAGGGCTGGATGCCTCAGTTAAATAATCTACATGTATTTCTACTGCTGCTTCATGGAACTGTCTTATTAGTTTCACCGGTCATCTTAGATATGGTCAATCTAGAAAAAAAAAACACATTTGAAACATAGGAAAGTCATTGTAGATGCTAAAGAATAGGTGGGAGTAAATATGAGAAAGCTTTAAAAAATGTCAGTAATCACAGTTTGATGAACACAAAACCTAATGAACCCAAACCCCACTCTTAATCCAGCTGGATTTTACAATGTTGTGTAGGTTCTTTGAATGTCTTTGGCAAGGCATAGCAATAGCTTTGACTAAATGAGCTCCAGTATTTATAGTTTACTAGAGCAAGTTTCCTGCCAGATACTCTAAGAAACCCCTAGGGGATCCTTGAGTAATCCCAGCAGTGTTTAAACTAGAGTCTCTTTTCCTCAAGTTCTGGATTCATTTGATCCCAAAAGGATTTACAGAAGCACAGAAGCACAAGGGCTTTAGGCTGTCCCAGTTGGTCTTCCAAGAACAGCCCTTTGCAGGTTATTTTTGGCTGAGACTAAGTGACGCCTTCTCTAAGCACAAGCAGTGGTCACTGACCTAGGAAATCACCAGCTAAAACAGACAGTTGCTGTCCACGGTGGTAAAATGCTGAAAAAGAAGCAGAAATACTTGAAGGCCGTGTGTGCTGTTCCTGTTTCAAAACATCCTACCCACTGGCATGACACCACAGTCTCACATTATCAATTGCAACCTTGTTCAAACACCTTGCAAACATTGTAGCTCTTTAGTAGGTGCACAAGAAACAATGTTTTAATCAGCAATAAATGCATTACATGCTTTGTTAATAGCATATAACCACTGCTCATTGCAAGGGGGTTGAACTAAGTTATTTTCCTGTAGGCCCCTTCCCAGTACTGAAAGGCTGCTATAAGGATGTTTAAACCTTTCTAAAACTCAGGCTAAAAAGCTGAACAAAATGCAGATATTTAAATAAGAATCAGACTTGGCATGTTTCAACTTTTGCAAACTCTAAAAAACCCACAAAACCCCCACTTATTTCCCCCTCAGTAAATGGTACTATTTGGCTCTGTTTCCATGAGTGTTATTAAACTCTGAGGTGGCTTTTCTTTTCTTTTCTTTTCTTTTCTTTTCTTTTCTTTTCTTTCTTTTCTTTTCTTTTCTTTTCTTTTCTTTTCTTTTCTTTTCTTTTCTTTTCTTTTCTTTTCTTTTATTTTCTTTTATTTTCTTTTCTTTTCTTTTATTTTCTTTTCTTTTCTTTTATTTTATTTTCTTTTGTTTTATTTTCTTTTCTTTTCTTTCTTTTCTTTTCTTTTCTTTTCTTTTCTTTTCTTTTCTTTTCTTTTCTTTTCTTTTCTTTTCTTTTCTTTTCTTTTCTTTTCTTTTCTTTTCTTTTCTTTTCTTTTCTTTTCTTTTCTTTCCTTTTCTTTTCTTTTCTTTTCTTTTCTTTTCTTTTCTTTTCTTTTCTTTTCCAGGTGTAGTGCTCTACAAATATGATGCCTAGTAAGCAAAGCTAGAAAGATTTAGCATAAAAACATTAAAAACGGAAAAGTTGTTTGGCTTCCTGGAGTGGAGAATGATGTAAGTTCCAGTGCCTTTCAGCTTTTTAGAGCTGTAACTTAGTTCCATATTTTTAATAATGACAGCATGTTCATTTCACTGAATGATGACATCCTTTTGAAAAAGTGATAAGAGTCATGGAACATTTAAGTAAGCATTGCTGATTTGTGGTTGGAGCTCTCGGTGCCTGCAGTGTAACTGCCAAGCAGAATTACTGTATCTGCTGTTTATTGCACTCCAAATGATTGACCTATGTGAATCCTCCTTACCTTGAGTCCAACAAACTGCTGACTTAGTTAGAAGTAAAAGAGTGACTTTGGAGCCAGCTCAACACTGTTAGGCAAACTTGCATCAAATACGTTCCCCCACTTCCATTAGGACTGTCACTTGAAAGTAACTGACTGGAACATAAAATAATTGTCTTTTCTTGCTTTCTCCGCAGATTGTCCAATCACTTTTTTTTTCTTTCCCCCATAATAGAATGATGACAGGGTAAATTTGCACACACTGACTCCAAAGCTATTTAAGAATATTGAACAAAATACATTTTTGTCTGAGGAACATTAATAAATAACTTTTGAGATTTCACTGTTCATTTAAAATGGATTTTGAAAAGATTGATGACTAATTAGAGCACATTGTAGTGGTTTTGTTTTGTTTTGTTTTGTTTTTCAACTGCAAAGGCATCAATGTTTTCACTCCATGTAACTCATTAAAAAATCTAATAGGGAAGAAAGAACTAGAGAGAAGGAAAAAAATAATAATAAAATAAGTAAATAAATAAAGAAGAGGTGAAGGAAGTCAAAGAATCATCAGAGATGGAAGGGACCTTTAGAGATCATTTAGTCCAAACCCCCTGCTAAAGCAGGATCACATAGAGCACATTGCACATTTATATGTCCAGGTGAGTCTTGAACTTCCCCAGAGAAGGAGACTCCACAGCTTCCCTGAGCAGCCTGTTCCAGTGCGTTGTCATCCTCACCATACAGAAGTTTTCCCTCATGTTCAGATGGAACTTCCTGTGTTCCAGTTTATGCCCATTGCCCCTTGTCTTGTTGCTGGGCACTGCTGAAGAATCTGACACCATTCTCCTTACACTTGCCCCTTAGTTATTTATAGACATTAGTAAGATTTCCTCTCAGTCTTCTCCTCTCCAGGCTAAACAGTCCTGGCTGTCTCAGCCTTTCCTCATAAGGGAAACACTCCAGTCCCCCAGCCACTTTTCTTGGCCTCCACTAGACTCTCTCTAGTAGTTTCCTATCTCTCTTCAACTGGGTAGGCCAGAATTGAACACAGTATTCCAGGTGTGTCCTCACTAGGGCAGAAGAGAAGGGGAGGGTGATCTCCCTCAACCTCCTGACCTCCATTGACCTTCTTGGCCACAAGGGCACAATGCTGGCTCATTGTTAACTTATTAATTACTAGGACTAAGACTCCAAGGTTCTTCTTCTCAGGGCTGCTTTCCAGCAGGTCAGCCCCTAATCTATGAGGGTGCATGGGGTTGTTCTGCCCTGGGTACAGGACCTTACATTTGCTCTTGTTGAACCCCATTAGGTTCCTCTCTGCTAAACTCTTCATCCTGTCCAGGTCATGCTGGATGGCAGCACAGCCCACTGGAGTGTCAGCCATTCCTCCCAGTTTTGTATCATCAATGAACTTCCTGAGGATACACTCTGTCCCCTCATCTATGTCACTGGTGAACATTTTGAACAAGACCAGACCTAGTACTGACTCCTGGGGAACACAGGCCTCCAACTTGAGCCTGCACCATTGGTCATGACCCTCCGAGCTCTCTCACTCAGCCTCACTTATTCTTGTTAGCCTGCTTTCAACCCCATTCCCCTTCAAAACTAGTTTAAACTTCTTTCATTGAGCCCTGCTAACTCTTGTCCCAGGACCCTTCTTCCCCTTTGAGTTATACTTTCCCTACCCATTTCCATCATGCCTGGTGGCCTGTAAGTCAACACATGATCAAAGAAATCAAAGTCCTGCTGGTAACACAAGTCTCTAAGCCAGGAGTTAATATTCTGTCTCTTACTGTTTGTCTCCTCATCAATCTCTGCAACTGGTGGAATAGAGGATAAAACTCTTTAAAAAGATCTGAATTTCCTTGTATGACTGAGAGCCATGTTGGGACTTTCAGAAGATGTAATAAACTTTGCTGGATATGTTGTAATTTTCATACAATACTTAATCAGTGTGTATGGCACTTTACATAATGAACTTAGAACGTGGGAAATTGCAGTAGGAAAAGCTATAGTTATCCAGGAAAAGTCATCAAACTCAAGGCAATGCAAAAAGACTTGGAAACTGCAATTTTTTTATCAGAAAGCTGCTCCAATTTACCAGTAAAAAAAGAAGTTAAAAATAAGTTTTCTAAGAACTAACATACAGGATTTGCAAAGCCATTGATGGATGTAAACTAGATGCACATACAGCTGCTGATCTTGTTTTAAAATGGTGAAGAAGGAGGCTGATGAGATGATCTCCCATGGTCACATCCCACCAGAATAATTTTGTGATTCCATGACTGGTGTTATCTCAGGAAATAACAGGGAGATGAGTTTGACAAGTATTTTATTGAGAAGCATGAAAAAGAAATTGGAAGGAAATGCACAGAAGTTAAAACACCAAAAATCGAAGAAGAAAAATAGTAAGAGACAATCACATTTTAGTGATTGTGTCTTATTTCTTTGTGATGCTTTTGCTCTAAATGACCAAGTTAATATGATCTCAGAAACTTCTCTTAACATTAAAGTGGTTATCTATATATTATGCCAAATCCTAGATGTTACCTAGAGCATCATATGTCTAACTAGCAAATTTTATTATCCTGAAAAGGTAAACTTCTCCCCTACACAAGAAGACTAATACAGTCATGACTATCAAATCACCTAGGAAAGTAAAAACTCAAATATAATAACTTGCAAAAGCCTTCCAAATTATCTTTTAATTTCTGATTCATTACACAGAGTCAGAATTTGGTCCTTCAGCCCAGCATCTTAGATTGTTAGAAACACATTAACATGAATTTGTTTTATCTTACAAAAATACAAGGTTGTAGGTCCTATATTTTATCTACATGACTTGTGTTGTAGATGTCAAGAAGAGTTGAATGTGAAGGCCTTAAAACAAATGGTTTGTTACCAAGAATACTTTTACTTATTTTGTTGTCTCCTTAGGTAAAACCACAAGAAACATACAGTTAAAAAAAAAAAAAAAAAAAAAAAAAAAAAATGTTTCCTGACAGCATAATTAACAGGGCTCAGAAAGAGCTCAGAAGAAACAGGTATGGAAAAGCTATGAAAGATTTTCCTTAGTCCTCTGAAATATTCTCCAATTTTTTTTTCTGCTTTCCAAGAGTGTGCTTCAACAATGCTATCCCTCAAGCTAATTTTCAGCAGCAATGGTTTAAATCATAATTATAAAGATATGAATCTAAACTATTATTTAGGTTGGATTCTTTATTCAAATGACAGTCATTATCTTGTTATATACTTTTATACCAAATGTATGGTATCATTTCCAACAACTTTGTTACATATTAATACCTTTTTTCTCTTTCCCATCCTTTGTTTAATTTCTCTCTATCTGGAGTAATAACACTGGCAAAACAGAGTATGTAATAGCTCTGTCTATCACAGAACCTGTTAGTGCACAGATCGTAAACTACAGGATAGTAATGGATGCTTCGAAGTTTTAGAGTGGCAAAAAGATTGCTGCACATGCATATGAAATTCATGTGCTGAAAGGCCTTTTGATTTTATGTTGAATAATATCTCCATTCATATGCAGTAGCTGCTCTTCTTAACAAGATGGGTTTTGTATTTGTACTACAGACTCATCTTTAAAACACCATCTTTGAGTCACAGGAGTACAGAAGATTGAAACTGGAAATTTTTTGTTCTGTTTCTGTTGAAACAGCTTACCTACTAGCAACTGTATTGGCTTTAACATACTGACAGAAGCATGCTTGTTCTACATTAAAAAAGTATTCAAACCATGCCCAAATTAACAGATTTTAAAGCAATACTAACAAAAGTATCTGAGCTTTGCAGCTTACAGTGCTTCTTTCAGATGCACCCTGCTTCGTTCTTGCTGGAGTGCAGATTAATGTTTAAAAGCAGATAGGTACAAAACTAAACCCGGTACCCCTGACTGCAATACAACCAACCATCTGGTGGAATACATCCAACATTTAAGTGTGCACAGCACTATGACACAATGTGACAGGAAATAAAAGGGGTAAGAATTCTGCTACTTTGAAAATACCTTTCTATACGGTATAATTCAGCTATCACTGAAATCAAGGATAAACTTAGTATTGGATTTGGTAGGACCTAGGTTTCTTATACAACCTATTTTGTTGACAATGTCACTTTTGAAATATGAAATGAAATTTCAGGAGAAAATATTTCTGTTACTTATAAGTTTGAAACTATGAAAGTGACTGCAAATACACCTTATTAAAATGCAGCCCTGTCTGTTTAAACAACACTTTTGTTTTGTTTAGTTTTGCTTTTAAATTGAGAGACACATAGTTGCTTATCTTATTGCATTCTCAGGATTTGCCTGTTCTTTCATTGATACAGGGACATTCCCAGAAAGTACCTCCAGCATCACACTACCCACTGGTGACATGGGAGGTGTTAGATATTAATCTTAATACATTAGCATCTCTTCCTGTGATGTTCAATGACATTCAGGAATTAGGGGGATAATCAAAAAAGTTAATTTTCATTCAGGATAGCCAGTCTTCCTAAGATTTTTTTATAATCTGTAGAGAGAAATATACAAATAGTTATTATATTTACAAACACACAGCTGGGAGTATTAACAGGTTCTTGGTTTTTGTAGTTTTAGTTTGCTTTTTTTGTTTGGTTGGTTTTTTCTTTTTGTTTTAGAATCATAAGATATTAGTCCCAGTCTTGGGGCAGTCATTATTTTTTATTACTGCCCTGAAAAGTACTAATTTATGTCGTTACCCCAAAATCTATTCCTCAACACAGAATCGTCAGGTAGAAATTGGGGTTTAATCTTCTCTTTCCCCACTAAATCTCTGTAAAAAGACACCTTATGGTGTTAATTTAGAAACAAGAGAGGAATTTAAAGCTGGCTGTGCTAGCTTTAAGTCATGAATGTGTTAACTGAGATGTATAGCAGAAGAGATTAGAACATTATATTACAGGTAAAACTGGGTAGGTGAAGCAACTCTAAATCCCAATATGAGAATGGAATGCAGCACTGACCTTCACAGATGGCTGAGTGATGTAGATACATGACCTCATCCCCACTGAGTGATGTAAAAATGCACTAATTTACTGAAGTTAGTGGGGACCTGGACAGACCTTCCATAATCCTCCTGAGTACATACTTGTTTGATTATACTTACAAATGTAAGAAGAAAATCTTGACACTGGTAAAGCTGATATTGATTAGGTCATGGAAACTGGGAAGACCACAGCCAAAAGGTATGTGTTCTTCCTGCTTGAGCGGAAAGCATAATGAATGTCCTATGACCTCTTTAAAAATATGTTATTGCATCTTCAGGGAGCAATAGTAGAGCTTTCGGAAAGTATCAGGACAAACTAAAACACAGCCTAAGATTCACAATAAACTCTCATTGTTCTCACCTATAGTGACAGTCATTCTACATCAAAGCAGCTGCATGATTACCTCACACTTTTTCAACACTACGCTATTTCCACCTGAAGTTCTTCATAGAGTTCAAGTAATGATTATTGAATTGAAACAATGGAGTTCAAATGGGGCTTTTAATGCCTACTCAGTTCTGTCTCAGTTTCCTGTTTCTTGAGGCTAATATCAACAAATTAGACTGTTTAGGCAAAGCTGCAGAAAAAACAGTCAGAAAATATAACTGGAACCTAGATCATACCATATTGTGTTGAAAAGCTATGAGATGTGAAAACAATCCAAAAGATCACTACTTTTTTCTCTGCTAGCCTTAAATTAGTGCTGGTAATTTTAAAAAAAAGCAACATCTCCAAATTTCCTATCATTTTCTAGTTGGCATTTGCTTGAAGAAGCTATGGATATTCTGAATATGGAATAACAGCTATTGCTGCTTGTTCAGATTTAAGGCTTGCAAGATAGAAGAATATCTGATTCTTTTGTTTTCTTTAAGAGAGGAGTAAAGCATTGCAGCACTACTGGGACTTTCTGAGAAGTCTGAAAATGCTCTTAGGATTGTTTGAAAAGGCTTATTGCACACACATGGGCCTTATATTGTTCCAGAAGATTATAGATATGAAGTATTACTAGTTCATAATTACATGTTTCATCACTGATATATAATCATAAGTGTTTAAAGTAAGCTTTGATAAGATGGACTATAACAATTCCATAGCCACCTTTATAGTCTGTTCTCTTAAAATTGCTCACTTTAATAATTCCTGCATTAGGAATCCACCTATTACACACAGTAATATATTAAAGACTGAATTATGCATTGAAGTAGCAATGAATAATATCCTCCTATTTTAGTAAACATACACTACTATTCTGTGAACTTGATTAAACACTGACAACTCATTTAGCAATTATAATTCTTGCTTTTTCTAATCCAATTTTTAAGTTTTTG
Organism: Apus apus; assembly: GCF_020740795.1. NCBI lineage: Eukaryota > Metazoa > Chordata > Aves > Apodiformes > Apodidae > Apus > Apus apus. Next base: position 5,584,616 of record NC_067284.1, read on the forward strand.
AAGGAAAAAAACATGATCATTCTCTTTTTTCTACTTTTGCATATTTTAAAAAAGATTGGCACTGATTTCAGTGCATAAGTGATTTCCTTGCATGAACTTGTGTGATCCTTCAGAAAGTGCAGATTACTCCAGGCAAAAGTAAAGTGGAAACTTGAAGTCATGGTATTTGCCAGAAGTCAAAGTTAAATTCTACATTTGTAATATTTGCACTCGTATAATAAACGCTTTGAAATTTTACTCTATCAAAACAGGGCCAAAATGTTATCAGTGCTTCGTCAACTTTCTATAACCTGAAAGAGAAGCAAGATATGATCATATCATGCTTCAATAAGCATGACACTTTCCGACCGGCAATAATAAGATTCACAAAAAATGGTTCACAAGAATATATGCTTCACAATACATACTTCACTCCAAACTTTGAAAATAACCTTTGAGCCTAAAACATCCAATTAATCTTCGACCAGCACAAAAAGATATCACATAAAAAAGTAGTTAAATTTGGACTAATGAAATAGAAGCACTTTCTGTAATTTCAAAATCGTTAAAATTTATTTTTGTGAAAGTTTTATCTTACGTGGCAAGAACTATGAGACTTAAGTTTTAATGAATTATATGAAAATCAAGTTTGTTCTTTAGTTACAATCGGGCTGTATCTTTTATACAGATGCAGTGTTTTATGTAATTAATTTCTTGGATAGCTCAGGAACTTCCAGACAATAATCTGTACAGATGAGTTACAAGACTGTCTTGAGACAACAGACCAGAATAAAACTTGGGTGACTGACTGGAACTTCACAATTAAGTAGATGAGTGATTATTACTGATGTGAATCTGAAATAGTTTCAGAAATTTCCTCCAAGGTTATTTTTGTTAACTTTTCTGTTGATTCACTGAAGGATGCCACTGCAAGGACTCTTGTAACAGAGATTCCCATCACCATCAGATGGCTACTGGCTATCCTTCATGTGATATTTAATTCCCTATGCAAGTGTTAGCCTACACCAAGATCCCATTATACTTCCCCCCTCAACTCCCCTTTAAAAAACACTTACTCCAAGCAGTTTCAGAGACATTAATGTTCTCAGAAATGGTAATTCCATCTTTAACCATGGAATATGACAAGCTGCCTAATATACTTCGGTACTGGGCCCACACCATATAACAAAGTTTGTTTGTGGTGCTTTGAAGGAACTGTATGTGTTCTCAAAGAACTTTTAGTTCTTTTACAGAGGTGGCAAGAGACCTGCAGAGGTCACTTAACCCTCTCGGATAATGACTTGTTTTCTTACATTCTGAATAGTGAAGTGTAAGGGAGGAGGAAAATTGATACCATGTTTGCCATGTCACCTCATATCCTTCTCTTTTGTATGGCTCTGTTGAGCAATGAAGATAAGGAAGGCAGAGAGTTCATATATACTTCTGACTGCCAGTGAGATAGATTTATTATGAAAAACTCCTGAGAGACCAATTAATATCACCAGGGTTGTCAAAATATGTGTAGCATGAAGAACACAGGCAACCCATCAACACACTGTGAAGGTAAGGTCACTGAACACAGGGAGACAAATGTAGTCAGAATGGAGTAAAAAATGAACACTAATTAAGTGAATTGTAAGGCACGATGGCAAAATACTGCCTAGAATTCAATGCTAGGAAGATGCATTATTTTTCTTAAGTACCACGAATAAACGCTGAAAATATGAGATTAAATATTATCCCAACAAAAGCTTGATACTTTCCATCTCTGAGAGCAGTCATAGTTCAGAAATGAAGATGTTGATCTTCGACTTAAGTGGTACAACTGAGGCTTCAGTGTTTCACATTACAAAAGAAGATATTGTCAAATGTAGATATCTCCAACATTTATTTTTGATCCCTGAGGTTCACTGTTGTTCTGGCAATAGTGCTCAACTATTACTTGTATTCATCAGTATCCTTGAAGTATAAACTAGGTAAGTGAGATTTGAGACTCAGGAATGATAAAAAAATGCTAGACATAACCAATATTATAGAGGACAGCAAATTAGTATAGGAAGAATTATATAATCTATAAGACTGTGATGACAGAACTACTGATACAAAATGCAAAATCATATGTGGCTGATGATTTTGCCATTGCTTAAGTTATTGTATGTTCTTAAGCACACTGTGTTTAGGAACATGTGTTCCAAGGTAAGATGTTTCTACCAGGAACGCCAAGACCAAGTTATTCAACTGAAAATGGCAGGCTTCACCAAGGTGAGTGAATTAACAGGTTTTAGTCCAATGATCATAATTTAGATAGATGCTCAAACTGACAAGTTAAGTAAAAAACAGATAGACTTATGACTTAATCATGATTGACGTTAAAGAAATTTACACAAAAAATACCATTTCTTAGTGGAGTTACTGTATCAAGGAGGATATAAGACTAGGTAAAATAGAAATTTAAAATAGAAGTAGCTTTACGAATGCAAAAATAAATTTTACACTGTTCTCCCTGAAAAAGGAAAAAAATAAGCCATAACTGACACCACACACACACAAATGGGAAGGACCCCACAATTATAGTGCTAAGGACCAACAGTGATCTATGGCAGCACCTTAGATCAAAGTTGAGGGAGAAAGGAGTAAGAGAGAGAAAGAGGTTTTAGGGTGCCTTTTGATGACATTGAAATACTTCAGAATCGGCAGCTAAGAAACTAGTGAGTCTAGTTGGAAAGGAGTTAACTTTCTTCATAACAGTCAATACAGCACTGTGTTGTGGATTTCAGACTAAAAATATATTGATAACATATCAATGTTTTGGCTTCTGCTGAGCAGTGCTTGCACTGTGTCAAGGCCTTCTCTGTTTCTCTGCCACACCAACAAGTGGGCTGGAGATGAGCAGAAGCCTGAGAGAGGACATACTGAGGATGACTGCCTCAAACTGAAAAAAGGGGTATTCCAAGTCATCTAGCTTGGGATTTGGTCTTTAAAAGTAGCTTTGTCTTGCAGACTGACTAAGAGTCCATCTGCTCATGGAACATTGTGAGTGAAAGCCTTTGCACAGAGACCCCATCTATGAATGGGTATTTGCTATAATGCAAAACAGTGTAAGAGATGGAGGAGGGGAGAAAATTGCTCTAACAATTTGGAAAAATAAATACATAATCCCAAAGCCAGATTCTGAGAATGTCACCTCAATTCTTGGTAATCCAACCTTATTAGTATAGTTGTCACACTTATGTGTGTTTTATGGTTTTGTGTTTTATGGTTTTATGGTTTATAGTTTATATCACTTTATTCCTTGTCTGGTTGAATGAAATGTAGTCTTCCTAATATATACTTTAAAATTCTGATGGTAATTTGTTAAAATTATTACAACCAAAATAAACAGAATTAAGTGTCCTGGTTGGAACCAGGATGAAGCCCATTTTATTTTTACTGATTTTTTTTCTTTAGTGAATTCTCTTTTAAGCAGCACACTTGCTATAACTAGCAGCCAGTTTTCCAGCTCGTGGACTGATATTGCTCAAACTTTTATAGTTACTGCCAAGACACTAAGGCACTTTGCTCTACTTGTCACATCTGTTGCTTCGGACACTAAAGGAGCAGAGGAGTCATACCTACAACCTTCCCATAGGGAATGGGGTGTCTAGAGAGATGGCAAAACTGGCCAGACAAATTATTCTATCCATTTATATGTAATGCTTGGTATAAATTCAGGGATCATGGATAACAAGTCCTTCTTCTTCCTTCTTGTCCATCTATGGTTGGAGTCCATGAAGGAATCCATCTACCCATCTCCTTTGATCCCTAGGCCTGTGTGATCCTGACCCTCATACCTCTGCCTTCATCTTCTGTTTTGCTTTGCCACTATTTCCAGCAGTGTTCTGGGACTTTTTGGAACTGCTCACAGCTAAGGAGACTGCCATGGAAGTTGGTGGGGGGACGTGATAGGGGTTTTGCACATTCCTGCATGTTTGTATATACTTGTACATATTTTCTTTTATCATTAATATTTCATTAAAACCATCTAGTTTAGTTTTCAATATGGAATCCTCTCTCCTTATTTTCTCTCTCCCTTGCCAATCCAGCTGGGAGGGGAAGTGGGTAGAGAGCATTATTGTCACTTGTTTAAATGCTGATCCTGAACTAAACCATGACAATTAGGAAAAGATATATCCTTTCCAGTTACCTCCTGGGTAGTTTCTAGTTGGGCCCAAATTTATCAGTCCCTCCTCCCAAGGCACACAAGAAGACCATATTCAGAATCACAGACTTGAGGGAAGGATTATAGACGGATGGATTGATGGCTAAATTTCTGTTGTCATTATATGTCTAACGAGTTTCATAATGCATAAACTTTATTGCAGAACACTGCCTACTTCCATGAAGATTTAAATAACATCCTCTAGTAATTTTAAATATGAGTCACGTGACAAAAGATCGTGTGACTGTTTCTTATTTTCATTCTCTTTAATAATCTGATCTTCACCATTTAAAAATTAAATGGTAATTGTGTCTCCTGGATTTGTATCCCCAAGCTTAGAGGTGTGGAAGGCATAGGAAACAGCAAGAGTATGAACTGAATTGAATAATGCCAGAACTGAATATTTTTAAATTAAAAATTAGGTTATTACAGTCTCAGTCTGAATCAAGAGAAAATATGGGATGAGTGTTTTTTTCAATTTTACAATTTTTTAATTACAATTTTACTGAATAGATAAATAAATAAATAAATTGTTGGACCATATACATCCTCAGTATAGAGTTAGAAAATTAGTAATTCCATAATTTTAAGTTGTTGATGAAGATTCAAGAATAGCTTTACATAAGACAGACTAAACCTTGCAGAACAAAACGTTCACAGAAAAAATTCCTCTAAGCCAATAAATCCTGCAAATGGCATAACCTAAGCCTTCAAAATAAAAGGGTTTCTCTCAAATTCATGACAGAAGATGAAGGATAAGCTCCTTTACAAAACTTATTACACTTTAGTCCATTTTAAAAAGAAGTTAAACTATTCTCTCATTTATGAATAAAAACTGTTATTTGTTAGTTCCTTGAAAATCCCACTTTAGCTGAAAGATAAACAGGAAGAATTTATGGAGCCAGGAATATTTCTAAAATGAAGAGTTCTCTTTTGCTCTTCACAATTTAGAAGCTACACCAAGAAGAATAATTAAAAATTCTAACCTTGTTACAAAACACAGGAAAAAACGATCCTTCTAGGACCTGATTAAGTTCAACACTTCCTGTACATCTTGCAAAAACTCTTTATTTTCAAAGGCTGATCTAATTTAGCTGATAGAAAAAGATCTAATATTCTTTGCTAGACTCTTGCACTTCTAGTCATTTATCTTATTAATAAGAAGACCATTAAATTCAAAGGATCATTCAAAAAATGTTATTTCTTCTATTTAACTTTCATTTTATTGTGTAGTTTCAGTTGTACTCTTATTCTACATTTCTTTAACTCTTTCACCACTGAAAGAAAATGATGGGGTTATGGCTGTGCTTGTGGATGGTGTTGTATCTGAATGAATTGGAGCAGGCCACTCTGCTTCATCAAAATATTGTCATGCTGTACTAAAACACAATGGGAGAATAGCTAATATTATTTATTGCTCATCTCAAGACACTTTCAGTCCTCTGATGGCCCTCGCTACAAAACCAAGTTTTGTTTTCAGGGATTTCACCATATAAACTACTAGTGAACAAAATGCTGAAGGAAAATATTACTAAGAAGGAGGTGAACGTTTTCATGCTTTGAGTGGAAAATTACATCTTTAGTAGATCAGAAATAAGGCATTAATTTGCTATCCTGGTTGAACATGAATGCTTAAGTCACAATTCTATTTCTCCAGTCTTCATCATGAAAGATGTGGAAGACATACAGACCATACATCAATGCAGCAACTAGAAATGAATGATGCATGACAGGCACAGCTCCCCTCTTCTCTTCCAGGCAAAGGAAATATATTGTACTAACAAACCAAGAACATGCAGATTTGAAAACTTAGAAAAGTGTGTCCTTTTTCATGTCAGCATTCTTCATGATACTAATGAAATTGTTTATTTAGTTTCTGGAGACAATACGGGTACTACTGTGCATTAGATAAACCACTTCAATCTACTCTTTTAGAAAGATCTGCCCACAGCAAAACAGCCAACTGTGGCAGGTCACTCTTGTTTCTCCACCTAGCCCAGTTCTGGGGGCTCTTACATTATATGTTAAACTCTCTGGAGCTGGCAGAAGCAGCTACATCTTAACCCCTGATGGACCAGGTATTTTGTCACCTTTTTGGGGTTAGACTTGGTGACACTGGAACTGATTATTGGTCTTACTCCCTGCTGGGATGCAGAACCATCAGCAGACAAAGTGGGTTTTGAGGGCATTTTGGGGGGTGATGGGGTGGGACCTCTGTCAATTATCAGGGTCCCCAGTCAATAAGGTGTCTCGACCCAGGTAGAAGAGTGAGTGAATGAATGAATGAATGAATGACCACAGGTCAGATAAAGTCCATTAAAAAAAAAAAAAAAAAAAAAAAGTCCATAAAAATTGAGCCCCTGCTGGGAAGTCCTTGGTTATGTTTTCCCCTGGAGCAGTGGGTCTGTGAGGAAGCCTACCCCTTGGAGCAGACACCACCTAAGGAGATTTCTCGAGATTGGGTGACCTCATCTTTGGCGGGTGATAATTATTCTAGAAATATATTTTATTGAGCCTTGTCCCTACTGGGCAAGTGATTCCAGGTACCTGAGGGGGAGGCTTTCCCTTTGTCTGAGTGAATGTGAACATGTGGGATTATTGATGATTGAGGTTGGTGATTCCAAGGGTCTTTTCCAACCTGAATAGTTCTATGATTCTATGATTATTACCCATGTTATGACTAGTCAGAAGAAAAACCTTAGGAATTTTTAAGTAGTTGTGCTGTAGTTTATTCCTGACTGACATCTAAATATATATATATATATATATTTAAAAAAAAAAATATTTATTTATTGGAGTGTTAAATAGTGTTGATTGGAATAAATAGTCATTCTTGGCAAACCCCAGTGAGTTTGTAGGTGCCTCCATTACACCAATTTACTATTAGTACAGTTCTGTAATCAACTGCCTTTTCCACTCAATGGAAACGATCAACCAGTCATTATCATTTGATCACCTAATACTTACCTTCAGCAAGTAACTTCTGAGAGCCTTTTGTTCACATCTGATACACTTTGCTGCATGCCTTGTTCACATGTATTGATGGACTCTCACAAAGTGTTGACACTCAGTAAAGAACAGCAAACATCAGCTAATCCCACAACTCAACTGCGATCATTGTAAAATAAGTAAACATTTTAAAACAAAATACATTGTTTATGTGTATTTTCCAATAACCTGTAGCAGTCCAGATTAATTGTCCATGTTGGAGGCATTATTTCATTTTGATAATTCTGAGATTGCCTCAGCTTCCTGTCCATTTAATTGATTAATACAGACAGGTAGCTGGACCAGGATACCTTCTTGTTCATCACAGAAATTAATATTCTTTTGAGTACAGCCTTTCTAAACATTCCCCTGAAAAACTTAACTGAGATTAGGAAAATCAAAAAGAAATCATAAAAGAGGAAGATTGTCCTCATTAACAACTGGCCTAAGTACTTTACGAATCTCTATATTACCCCAAAATCTATGGAAATTGTTGCAGCAGAATACCAAGAGGAAATATTTACTGGATTGGAATATTCAAAGCTCAGCAAGGTACAATATACATTTTTAATGGGAAAAAAAAAAACAACAAACCAAAACATTTTCCTCAACTATTGACTGGAAGAGACAATAACACAATTTGTAGTACCATAGTTCCTAAAGTCTTCTGTATCAACTTACACAATTTCCAGTAATTTAAGTATGTAGAAATCTGATTATTTTATTTTATATTCCAAGAACTTGGAATCATATATAACTTTTTTTTTTTCTTCTGTCTCAGAAAAAAAAAAACAAAAAAAAGACAAAACAGTTTAAAAGCAGTGCAGAGATTTCTGTGACCTCTCTGATTTCATACTGAACCTCCTGTACAGGAGGGAATTTTATGATGGTTAGGATTAACTTTTTGTTTCTGCTATAGTAATTTCCTAGGTCTGATGCCTTAAGTCCTCCAAATAAATATTTGTTTATATTAATATTACAAGTTTAAAATTATTTTCCTACCATGCAAATACATGGGAGTAAGATTATGTCTTGACCGTCATGTCGGAATATATTTTTTAAATATATATTTTTAAATTAATGTTTAAATTTTCTATCTCAGTCTTTAAAGATATATTCTCAAAACCACAGATAACTATAAAAATAACTGATCAGCCTCCTAGGAAACGTCTTATATTAATTCATGAAGGAACTCATGAGCAGTCAAAAATTTACACTGAAATGAAATTCAGTCTGACTTTAAGAAGTTTTTTTCCAAATATTTCAATTTTTAACTTAACTTCCACCTCTTTTCTCCTCCACTGTTCCTGCCCTTGATCAGTCATTATCTAACTGAGTAGGAAGTGAAATTAACAATTGTTCAGAGTCAGTGGTCAGTGCTGCAAGACTTACAATGAATATGATATTCAGGTCAAAATAGAGCATGTAGTGAGCTTAAATGGCTCCAAAGGGAAAGAAAGTAGAGAAACAAGAATTACAAGCTTGAAGTTGGACTCCTAACGCCTACTTAAATTTTGTATTGGGCATTTATTCTTTCTTCAAAAATTACCCATCATCAATATTTGCAGTTTTTCAGATTTTGACAACTTTTTTACCTAGGAGTTGTTTTCAAGGATGTCTAGTTTTCACAGAATTATAGAATGGTTAGAGTTGGAATAGACCTTAAAGATCATAGATCTATAGACCCATAGATCTAGATCCAGCCACCCTGCATATACAGGGACACCTCCTACTAGATCAGGTTGCTCAAAGCTCCATCCAACCTGGCCTTGAACACTTCCAGGGAGGGGGCATCCACAGCTTCCCTGGGCAACCTGTGCAAGTGTCTCACCACTGGAACACGTATTGAGTAGTATCTGTGAAGAAGACTTCTAAAATACATTAGAGAAGTAGACTTAATCTTGTGTTTTCATGACTTAATTTTCAATAACTTTTTTTTTTTTTTTTCACTGTTGCATTTAATTGCTAGATAATCTATCTAATGATCTGCAGGAGAATCAGCTACCTAGTTTATTGGCATCTTCCACTGAAAAGAGTATCAATGGCTGTTTGAGAGGCTACTAGGAAGCTTATTACTGTACAATGTGATAAAAATTAGGAGTTTTTATCTTGCATGAGAGCAGCCATAAGAATATGAACGTAATTAACTGAAATGCAACTCAAAAAAGTCCAAGGAAGTTTATATCCCTTCAGCTTACATTCAGAAAAAGGTCTGGCTAGTTTAATATTTATCTAAATTATTAACATTCCAATGAACAGACCCTTAAGGTTTTTTGATAACGTACCTCTTTTATATTAGTGAATGTTTTCTAATCAAAGTGACATTTTGATTTTTATGTATGTGTATGGTTTTGGGAGGACTGGTCACTAAACAGCTACCTTTGGCTGGATGTTTTCTCTCTTGTAGCATTTCACTTGCCAAAGTGCTAGTTTTAGCCCAGTGAAACAACAAGCTGCTTTTCATTCATGTCCATTTAGAATTTCAACCCTGAGGTGGCAACATGTTGTTTTCATGAATCTTGTTTGCACTTAAAAACTAACTGGAATATACTTTAGACCAGTGTATAGTAAAAATATACCCTGTCCATGAATTCCAGTTCACTCTTTCAAAAGATGAACAACAGGTGTAGAGCTGTAAAATTACAGGATTATAAGCAGGTTAAGTGCACTCTTTTAAACCTAATGTAACCACCAAATTTCTCACACATTTTTTAGCAATAAGAGTCTATTTATTAGAGCTATAAGACAAAGCACTAATGCTCATCAACACATTTGTCAAGAGCAGACTATGTTATTTTTTCCTTCCAGACTGGATACCATGGCAACACCTGGTTAAGAGAAGCTGAAGAAATATTTGAAGGTTTGCAATTGGTAAAGCCATTGGACCATAACAGACATGGATTAATTGAAAGTGAATATGACAAAACGGATCAGATTTCTGAAAGGGAAGAAAACATCAGCATCATTCCAGACTAAGGAACTGAACAACAGATGAATCAAAACTGTGCTGTCTGACTTCAAAACAGGTGTCATGCTTGTGTAGTCATCATTTACAAGGTCTGGGGAAAAGGTGGAATTTTATTATTGTAGAAATATTGTGAGAAGAAATATAAAGAGATGGAAAAAACTCATTGCCTGACAGCTTAAAATGACAAAAATTGATACATTTAAAAGTATCTCTACAAAACAAGTACAATCACTGATTTCATATGAAAAAAATTGTGGCAGCATGGAAGTTTCCCTGGATACTGCTGGCAAAATAGCTCCCAGCAAGAGGCAGTTCTTAAACCTACTATGTACTTTTAGAGGAGTCATGACAGAAAGCTATTTTTATTTTGTTTATGCACACACAATCAAAAAAGATGTTAAATAGACTCTAATGGACAGCAAACATTTAAATACAGATTTTAAATTCTGTAGCTATGGTATACGCAGGCAGCAAACTATAATCTTCTTCAGACATGTAAGACTGCTTGCAGCTGCCTTTATTTCAGTATTTCAAAGTGAGAAAATGTTCATGCATTATTGAAATGACACAGGAAACAAGTATCATTGACAACAGTTTGACTGCTTTTTCAAGTCAAAGAAAAATGCCTTCAGTTCTTGCAGCAAGATGTTTATACACTGCTACGCCTTCTATTATACAACAAATGTCAATTTTTCTTCTAATTACATATTAAACAGAATATGAACTAAATCCAATAAAGGTAATAATGGTGCAGAGATTCTCTGAATAATCTATACAATTCTTAACTCCGTGTGAAGAGGGAATGTGCCTACCTGAATTAGGATTTGTGTAACAGGAGAGAAGGCAAGTGTTCAAGGGAGAGGGAAGCTAGGCTGCAATTTGAGAAACTGATACAGGCTCTGTCCTCTACTATAGACTTCTTGTGGGAAACTGATACATTCTCTAGTGTTAAAAAAAACAATAGCAAGATGAAAGGTTAGTCTTCTGGCCAACACAGTACAATTCACAGCTCTGGGTTGCTTGGTATATAAACAGAATCACTGAATCACACAGAATCACAGAATTTTTTGAGTTGGAAGGGACCATAAAGATTGAGTTCCTACCCCCCTGCATGGGCAGGGACACCTCCCGCTAGAACAGGCTGCTCAGAGCCCCATCCAACCTGCCCTTGGACACCTCCAGGGATGGAGCCCCCACAACATCTCTGGGCAGCCTGCTCCAGTGCCTCACCACCCTTACACTGAAGAATTTATGCCTGATCTCTAACCTAAATCTCTCTTCTGTCAGCTTAAAACCATTACCCCTCATCCTCTCACTGCAAGCCCCTGTATAAAGGCCCTCCCCAGCTTTCCTGTAGGCCCCCTTCTGGTACTTGAAAGCCATTATGAGGTCCCTCTGGAGCCATCTCCAGACTGAACAACCCCAGCTCCCTCAGCCTGTCCTCATAAGAGAGGTGCTCCAGCCCTTGGGTCATTTTCGTGGCCCTTCTCTGGACACGTTCCAACAGGTCCACATCTTTCTTGTGTTGGGGGCACCAGAGCTGGATGCAGTATTCTAAACAGAGTGAGTATCTGCAGAATTTCTTCTATGATATTTGAGTAGTTGTTCAGAGGACCTGAATATAAGGTCTGAGAAACACTGCTGACCACAGATCCAGTTTTGACCAAATATAAACTAGTGATAGAAAACACACATCTTTGGTATATATCTAGAATCAGTTTTTCTGAGATTATATTTGAGATACTATTCTTGCATATGTGATCTTTTCAAAATGTTACAGTTTTGAATTAAAACTGATTTTTGAGTGTTAGAGATGCCACATACAGGCCACATGTATTTGAGTAGGCTCTGCGGTGGGATTAGATGGCCAGAATATGTCCATATATGAAGCATAAATCTCAAGTTTTCTGCTTGTTCAAAATGCACATTTATACCAGATATTTTAGGCAAATAAATTGATTGCAATTTTTTTTTGTTCATTACAGACAGTAAAGCACTTAATTGCAAACCTTAAGAGAAAAATAAGACAATGAGAACAGTTGAAGGTTATATTCAATACTGAAACTTTCTTAGCTAAGTGTTAAGTGAGTTCACATCCTTAACTTGTTTTTGTACCAGATATCATGATGATATATGGATTTCTTCTCATTCTTATCCTTTGGAATAAACTCCTCCTTCTAATATCAGTTGATCATTTTGACAAAATTAGAATCCCATGGATTTCTCAGCATCAGCCAGGTGCCATTACTGATCCTCCTCTGTGTCTGCTTCTTCAGAAATCTTTAACTGGACATATGGAGACTCTGCAAGCAGTATTAATTACATCTTCCCAGTATGAAGAAATCTTTTCTTGGCTCATACAACTAAAAGGCTGGGGTTTAGCTGTCAGACTAGGAACCCACACACTTATCAGCCTGGAGGCCGTCCCCAGAGAGTTGTGGTTGGGCTAGCAGGATGGGTCAGCAAGGTCAGGATTAGCATCCCAGAAGCAGAACCTCCATCCTTCCAGCCCCATTGACACATGTGGCTGATATGCAGCCAAAGAGTCCAAATTAAATTTGCACAACACTGACCAGATCAGGAAATGTCCCAGACTTCTTTCCTATTTTTATTATTGCTGCAGTATCTTATTCCTACCTTTATTGTTGTTTCTTCTCCTGACTTCCCAAACTACTAACAGCCTTGTCTCAAAAACGTTCTACTTCTGTCTGTAATTTTACCTTTTTTATCACTCTGTAGGCATCTCTCAGAGATCTTTTAAAGCAACCTGAGTAAGGTTACTGTTGAGCCATATCAGAGCTCAGCCTGGATTCTGAGTACATGGACCACTAAAGCCCTTGCAGGGCAGGAAAACTGGCAAGAGGAGCTATGGCTAGAAACAGGATTATACAGTGGAGAAAAAATATATCTTTCTAATTAAAAGCTTCTCCAAGGCAGATGCAGCAGATATGTAATTAAGTATCTTCAGACTGATCTTTGTAGAAAACATCTAACACTTATCTAGCTACTTGTAGGATTATTTTGATCCTCTTTAAACCATGTATAAGAAAAAGAACCTTATCATATGTTCTGTAGTATTCATAGGGTTTACCACATTCTCCTCTCTCCAAGGAAGCCACACACATCAGCTGCTTTGTCAGGCCTGTGAATATATTAGCAAAGTCCAAATCACAATTTTTGGTTCACTAATTTCATTACTTCTGGTATCACAGGCTTTCTCCTTTCATTTAGATGTTTCTAACTTACAGTTATTACTTTTTTTTTTCTTTCTTTTCTTTTTTTTTTTTTTTACTGTATTCAACATCTAGTAGGAGGCAAGAGGGAAAAAGAAAGCAAGGCAGAGCTTTGCCCTTATGGAAGAATTACTTAACTGCCTTGAAAATGGGATAACTGAGAGTAAGAGCTGGAAGGTCTTTGTGGCCCTATAAAACTACAAACAGAGTTCACCAGATGGCTTTACAACACACTTTAATAAAAAATGTATATAAATTACTCTAGCAGCATCTCACCAGCATATAAAAATCTCTGTGCAATCTGGTTCTTCTTCTTTAGTTTCTAATCTACTCCAAATCTAACTAGTAAGTACTGCAGAAACTAAATCCACACAAATGTTCCTTAAAAGGTGAATAGTTATGCTTAATGATGGCCTTAATAAGTAGTGGGCTGGAGGATTGAATAAGGTCTTTACGTTCCAAGTGAATAAAAATCTCATTACAAATGTTTTTTGAGGTCCAAGCTAGATATTTTCTGAAGAGTGGAACATATCTCTCTCTATATATATATATCAATGTAGATATGTTATATTGTCTGTTACTAAAAGCCAACAAATTCCTGCCAATCAGAACTGCAATCTGTATTAAATAGATATCAGAAAAGAAGATACATACTAAATTAAAAAAAAAAAATATATTCATATTAATCTATTTTCTTTTCCCAATGATATTTGCTGTCTATGCTGAATGAAGTGGCCATGTTCATGATCAAAGCAAAGGGATATTGAACAGTGAAAACTATAAATCTATTCTGGAGTATCCAAATCAAAATCTCGTCACTTTATTTCTTAAATTACACAGATCAAACACAAAATAAAACAGAAATGCTGAGCAAACAACAACAACAATCCAAACATAAAACTCCACTCACTATCCATGGAATAATTCCTGTAATTTTGAAAACATTACTTCTGTGGAAAAAAAAGTCTTTTATCAATGGCTACATCATTCATAAAGCATTTCATTAGGGATCAAGAACATGCACCAAACAATCATTTCTCTAAGATAATGAAAAATTAAAACAATTTTATTTAGGAAAGAAACGAAAAACAAAACAACCAAACCCAAAATCAGCAACAACATTAAAACAATCCCCTGAACTTCACTAATCAGAGCCAAAGTTTTGCCATGGATGAATTTTGATAATTACAGGTGTTTTTTTTTAATTTATTTTTCATGTTCTATATACTTAATAAATCCTTATGTTATCCATATCTCAGGAAGAGAATATAAATTTCTTCTTATTACTATCAAGATTTACCAAATAGCTCACTGAAGTGTTAGTTGGGTCCCTGATACTTGGTGTTTTAACCTCCCCAAAGAGGAAGATATTGCTCTGTGGACTGTATGCTAATAATTATTTTTCACATCAAGATTTTTCTGGAAGCTGCAAGTATAGTCAGGCACTCACTGAAGGCAATCTTACTTTGTCTTTAAATACGTTAGCTCCCAGTTAGTTAAATTAAGGATTTTTGTTAGGCTTTTGCAGACTCATGTAACACTAGGTCTGTTACATTGACTAGAAATATTCTCAAAAATTATGGACACTTAACTTCTTTTTGTGAAACATTAATCCAACAGAAACTGACTAAAATGGTTAAAATTTGTGTTTTGTATTTTATTTTTTTGTGTGTTTGGATTTTGTTTGTTTGTGGTTTCTTTGTTTTGGTTTGGTTTTGTTTTGCTTTGTTTTGGTTTGTTTTGTGGTTTGGTTTGGTTTTTGGGTTGGTTTTGATTTTGTTTTTATTTAAGAGGGCTAAAACCTGAAGTAACATGAGCATTAGATGAGAGAAACAAGGTCTGTGCAGGTAAAGAGGATGACTGAAAACACATGACATGTAGAAGTACCAGGTAAATGTGGGGACTTCCAAGTCTCTCACACACTCAGTTAGATACTAAACACAGTCTAAGGACAGATGTAAGGTAGGTGAGAGATTGGATGGAGTTTGGTCAGAAAAAGAATATTAATGAAAATAGAGAATTACAAGTCTATTCAGCATTAATCTCTCCCCGTGCACTCCTCTGTGATCTCTCTCTATCTCATGGTCTCTCTTCTATGATCTCTGTCAGATGCTAAAGTCAGACACCCATTTTTCTTTTGTGACAGTCTAACCCTTTCTCTTCAACATGAAGGATTTTCCTTGGTGGATGGTAGAATGAATCAGTGGGTGGATTTGTACAACTACATGCAAAGGTGTCCATAACTTGAAGCAGCTAAAACAAAGTTGGAAAAACAGTGCGAGACGTGAGGAAATGGATCTGGGGAGCAGGAGGTTGAGCAGATTTGTCTTGAACCACAGGACAATAAAAAGGACCAGGGAAATGAAGGGATAAGATTCATTCAAATTCTGACTTAAAACTTCATAAAAAGAGACTGGAAGACACACCTGTATTTCTAGTACATTTTTCAGGAGAGAACATCTATTACTATAGGCTCTTGGAGAGATATCGGTGTATTAACTCCTTTCAATATATACTTAGTCACTTTCTAGTCAGTCGGAACACTTAAACAGCTAATATTATTCAGGTTACTGAGACTTAAAATGAAGCATGTGCTTAAGTGCATTGGTTAATTGAGGCTCTATGAGTAAATTAATTTCCTGAGAAATATTACTCAGGGAATTGGTTTGGTAAAATATTACTAATTACTTTGAAATTCCATAACTGGATGCCCTCCTGAGGTACATTGTAATCCTCATTAGACAGATAAATGAGAAAGTGTCTTTTACCTGAGTAAATACCAACTATTTGATTGACCAAGACCATGTCATAAATTTGGAATTGTAACCTCATAAAATACCATCCTTACTCCACCTTTGTATCTAATTCTTGTGTATTCTTATATGGACATATAAAGAGATTCTTGTGGGTGCTGTGTTTTCATATGAGAACAGTACACTCACCATAAACTGATATACTGTTAATTACAATTAATTTACCTTGACATTTATTTTGGTTGAACATGAGTTTTATGTATGGAGTAGGTTTGAACGTTTAACTGAGCAACAATCCCAGCATAAAGGCTGGTTTCTTCAAAAGTGGATCTATATTACATGGTACAGGGTAACAGAATGTTATTTATTACACACTGTGGTGAGTTGACCCCAGCTGGCAGCCAAACACCCACCCAGCCTCTCCTTCACTCCCCTGTCCCATCGGATGAGGAAAAAATGGAAGGCAGGAAAAAAGGCCCATGGATAGAGACAATGACAGTTTAATAAGGAAAGCAAAAGCTTGTATGGACAAGCAAAGCAAAAGAATTCATTAATTCATCACTTCCCTTTAGCAGAGCAGGTGTCTAGCCATTTCCAGGAAAGCAGGGCCTCAGTCCATCTAACAATTGCTTGGGAAGAGAAACAACATAACTACAAGCATTCCCCTCTTCCTCCTCTCCCTGAGCTTCTATTGCTGAGCACGATGTTACATGGTATGGCTTTGTATGACTTGGGTCAGTTTGGGTCACCTTCCCTGACTACATCATCTCTCAAAATCTCACAGAATCCTTATTGGCTTGAGGGAGAGAAGACTAAGAAAGCCTTGACACTCTTCAAGGGCAATTCAGCAACAGCTAACACATTGGTGTGTTGTCAATACCCATTTAGCTACAAGTGCAAAACCACACTGTCTGCTCTGAAGAAAGTGAACTGTATCCCCTCCATACTCACTCCAGACACAATAATTGATATAGTTTCACATGTTTAGAAATGTATTGATAAATGTATAGATTCCCCCTTTGAAAACATATAATTTTGTGCACAATATGCAAGCAAGAAAGTATTTAACCTGAAGTTTCAGCCATACAGTTACCAGCAGTTGGTATATTTGAGCTGTATAACTTAATATTTTTGGAGCTACAGTTCTTGCTGGAAGTTTAGTATAGAGTAAGTGTATCATAAATAAACCCCAAAAATTACAAAGCAAATTTTCTAAATGCTCACATGCATTTTCCTACATCCACAGTGTCTTACTTGTTCAGGTGTGTCATAACTTAATTTTTCTGTAGCTCATGTTCAAGACATTCAAAGGTATTCAAAGATTATTGAGAAAATTTAGAGAATATACCTGTATAGATACAATGATTTTTTATTCCCAAGGAAAATACAGTTGAAATTAAATGGAAGTGTGCTATTATTTTTTTTTTTGTATTCTTATAGATTTGACATATCCTTTTAGTAATTTTTCATAGTGTAATTTTTTTTTTTCCTAAAAAAAATACTGAAGTTTTATAACTTCTAGAATGCTACTTAAATTTCCATAAGTAAAAATTGGAAGAAATGATCTTTATAGTGTTCTTTTATAAAATTATTTTTACCTTGACTTGTTTGTTTTATTTTATTTTTACCTTGACTTGTTTGTTTTATTTCTTGTAATTAATTTCTTGTATTGTATTTTTTCTTAAAAGTTGAATTAAGTTAGTTCACAGAATATGTAACTAGTTCATTAATTATTAGATTCACTAATTATCAGATTTAGTAGAAAAGATGGATTTGAATTACCAAAGAGTCTCTGGTGTAATAGGTGAAATATTGCAAAAGGTAAATTATTTATTGGAGATAGTCAGTTATGATTGTATCATGTGTCTATTTGTTTAAATAATATTCAATGTTCCCCTTAAGTACTGTATGCTGTTAGAATAGAATTTTTTTCTTTCATAATTAAAAAAATATGATAAATGAATGACTGCACTTCTTTGGTAATGGATGTGTAATTTCTTCAGAAATATCCACCAAGTTATCTCTCAGGACTCTGATAAGATATCTGACAGTATCTTGCAGATGTTTTTTCCTTAATGTAATTATTTGTACCCACCTCAAGAAGAATCTAATATTCTCCAGTCAGTACAGAGAATTGATATTAACAAACATTATTTAATTTGCAGTAATCATCTTTAAAATAAAGACTACCCACAAATATTCACTTTCTACTTTCAAGACTTACTCTTACAAATAGCTCCTGTCAAAAAATTAATACACAAAGTAACTGCATAGAGTTGGTGAAATGTTATTCAGCTGCTTTGCAAGGCAGCACTTAGGAGACAGGTACCATGTTTGAACATGATGAGAATTTCTATGTCTAATGTTTATTCTGAAGTAGTGTAAAATGCATGCAAGTCTCCAGACTAAGGATTTATACAGCATGCAGGTCGAGAGACTGAATAACAAGCCTGGCAGAAAAGTAAAAATTTCAGCAGACCTTGATCTGGACCCTTCTCAAGGATCGGGAGTCAAGAGTAAGAAATGGAGGATGATTTCTCTTTGTGTTTTGTAGGCCTAGATCTTTCACTTTATTTGGCTGCAACAGGCCTTTAGCAAACCAGCCAAGTGGAATGTTCAGCTTGGTTTGTCATAGTGGAATGGCTAATTTTTTTCGACTTTCCACCTTTTCCAGTGTGTCCTTGAAGCTTGAAAACAACATTAATTTCCCAGATGACTTTCTACTCTGTTTCACTCCATTTTGTCACCGTTATTCTTTTTTATTTTCCCCCTCCACAAAACAGCCTTCTTTGTCTGTCCACTATTGCAGTTTACAAAAATAAGAATATATATGTGATCAAGCAAATGTTTTTCAGATGATCACAAAGGTTTTTGTTTACAAAACATTTCAGCCACCACCATATTGATAAAGATAATTTATTTTCTACACAGCAACTTAATTGGAGCAGTTTACAAAATTCCTTATGTGGAGCATAAGGGCAAAGACACAAAATGTAGATCTGAAAGATTCAGAGAGAAAAACTTAAAAATAGATTAAGACCAGAAAAAAGGTTTTTGGCCTCAGGATGGCCACTAATATTATGTGCAGTGAGATCAGTTAGATCTTACCTCCTAAAGGACTGTACAGACTTATTTATTTTTTTTCCTAGTGCTCTCCAACTTTCTTATCCTAGAAAAATATGTTTGTGATTTAAATGTCTGCTAAATGTAGGTTGAACCTATAGGCTTTTGCCTTCCTAACTCTCTATAATGAAAGATTATTTGAAAAAAAAAGAATCCTATATTGGTATCAGACTTCAAGGAAATTCAGTACAGCAAAATATATATTAACTTTTTTCTCCACAAGACACAGGTTACTCATAATGGAAAGCATATTTGATCTAGAAGTTGCTCTGGCAATATTCCTAATATGATCATTACCAGGAATTGTTACAACAGCTTCAGATTTAAATGAATCAGGTGTCCATAATATCCAGACATTCAGGTAATTCATATTGATGCCTAATTAGAGAAGGCATCAACTTAGTGTAAAATACACTCATCATAATGATGGTTTTGCTTTACTATGGAAAGAGAACACTTTTTAAAGAATGCTGTTGTAATTAGTTTGAATGGCAATTCTTGGAGTAAAAAACAGGAATAAGATTTGAATTTTGCTATTATGTAGAAAAATAAGTCCAATAAATGTTGTCTCCAGGAATGTGCAACAGAAACCTTTGCTGCAGGAACAAAGCCATAAAAAATATTGAAGAGAAAACCTGAATAACTTATTGGTTCATCAGAGTTTGTTTTGGACAAGTTGTTTTACAGTAATTTTGGTTTCAAGATACAGGCTTTAAACAACTTCATAAATCTGTATGTCCTCAGGATCTTAGGAAATAAATTTTAAAAGTTTATTTTTTAATCGTCTTGGTTAAAAAATTACCCACAGAGGGGAAAAAAAACAAAATAAAGCAAAAAAACCAACAACAACAGCAAAAAAAATGAAGCAGTCAATTAAGAAAACTTATCTCCTCCCAGAAACTGAATTTTCTAGGTGTCTAAATGGTATATCTGCTTATTTGAGCTGTCAGAACTCAAATGTTCTTGGCATAACGTATGCTAAAATTGCCTAACTCAAATTCCTGTATTTAATTAAAGAGAATTGTTTAGTGGAATTAATTTTTAAAGATGAAAATGTGTTGAGTCACAGTAGGGCAGTGAAGTGGATTGGGAACTGGTTGAAGGGCAGAGCTCAGAGAGTTGTGGTAAGTGGGGCAGAGTCTAGTTGGAGACCTGTGTCTAATAGGGTACCCCAGGGCTTATTACTGGGTCCAGCCCTGCTCAACTAATCAATGACCTGAACAAAGGGATAGAGTGTATCATTAGCAAGTTTGCTGACAATACAAAGGTGGGAGGGGTGGCTGACACCAGAAGACTGTGCTGCCAACCATTGCGACCTGGGCAGGCTGGAAAGTTAGGCAGGGAGAACCTTACAGGAATTCAACCGTGCTATGGCTCTATGATATGAAATAGTCAACAGAAACGTGCCATGATTGTTTATCCTCTGACTGGGAAGGTGGTTCAGGGCAATGGATTTGTATGTAGATATTCGTGTTTGACATTCGTAAAATTAAGCAAGATTAATTATACTCTTCAGGGCAGTAACCCACCCTATCCGAATTAGTAGCCTAGGAAAGGTGAGATGAGTCACTGAAGACACCTCTTTCTCTCCAAGTGTCTGGAATAAGGACATGAGCTGAGACACAGTGTATTTGTTTTGAGAGATGGTTTCCATTCACTGAGTGTCATCGTCTATACAATTGTGTAGTTTGATATATTCACTTATTGACTACATATAACCCTATTGTCACAGCTCCATAGTACTTGCCATTGCAGAAGGAGATAGTCTGAAAGTTGAGTCTAAATAGTAAGAAGAGGCAGGTAAAGGAAGCAAAAGTAGAGCTTCAAATAATACAAAGTGAGACTGGTGCCTGTCTATTGACTGATCAGAACCCCGATGGTCTTGAGCTGGAAGAAGAAATCTAAGGATTAGACAGGGATTAGAGGAAGCAATTTTTATAAAATATAATTCATAAGGTACTGGAGATGGATGTATAACTTAAGTGGGCTCTGTCCCATGACTCTGAGTCTCAGCTGTGGTTTTGCAGGTATCAGTCATTCGAAATTCAGAAATGAATCTGAAAACAATTGCACATGTCAGCAGAGATGACTTTCTATGTTTTTTTTGCTAAGTACTTCCCTGAAGAGATTTGTGTAACCAAACTAACAGCATTGCAGAAGGAAAAAAAAAATAAAAATTAAAAACATGCAACATATTAGAACTCTGATACGCCAAAAAATCAAGAGGATGATGTGGTTCATATAAACTTCATCCCACACAGAGTTTTGGATAGACCATCTGTGATAGTCAAGACTTACACTATTAAGAAAACACAAGACATGCTGGTAATTGAAAATAAACAATTGTGAGATAATTTTGATTGTAATAGGGTTGTGTCAGAACAGACTTTAAAACTGGTCTTGAAAAGCTGTTCAATAGCAACACTGTCAGTGAGGAAAGCGGTCAGGAAACAGGGTAGGTTTTACCTGTTTTAGTTGTTACTTAAGTGTTCTCCTGAGGCTACTCTCAGAGGCAGGAGAAAGAAATGGACCCTCTCAGGCATGAGTCATCCAACCAATTTTAAATGTTTGTTTTAGGATCCGCTTCTAAATACATGTTACTAATGAAGACAGGTTCAAATTAATCTTTCATAGAGTATTTGTGAAAAGATAAGCACAGGAACATTCCCTTAAGAGTCCATGAGTAAGACACTGCTAAATATTAATAATAATTCTGCTGTAGTAAGCACCTCAGGAAAGTGTCTGGCATTATTAAACTTATCCTAAAGAATTAAGAGGCTATATTAAGAGGCCTATATGAGTTTGAGAAAAGGAGCTACTTGCTCAATATGGCAAATCAGTAGGGATCAAAGCTTACTTGACTAAAATAAACACAAAAAGGGAAGGAATATTTTCATAAGATTAGGAATGTGAAGATATTGTTCTCTGAACTTAAACTTAAAACAAATATAAGAAAAAGTTTTTTCCACAGTATTCTAAAAAAAACAGCATTTCAATTAAAACAGGTTGCTCTGTGGTTTTCTGCTGAACAGTTTAAATTCACAGAAGTTACTAATTTTGTAAAAAATCATACAAAAATAAAAAAGAACTAAGACTCAAATGAAATTGACGTGGATAATAATGAGTATAACTGAGAAACTGGGAACTCGACACAATAAAATAGCAATTGCAAAAGAAATCCTAAGACTAGTATTTATCTACCAATAGAAGAAAACCATATAACTATGCCAATAACGATGCAAAAGAAACAGAAATATACTCATGATCTCTCTTTGTATTTAGAGAAGTCAAGCTGGTATGGTCTTATCAAAATATGATGAAATACCTCCCACTTCCACAATAAGTCTGGAGGCTGTTAGGCAGCATCTACTAAAACTAGATATTTTTAAATCAGTCTTGCATTCAATAATTTTTAAAGAGCTGGCTGAAGAGCTCTCTAGACAATTGACATTGATTTTTCAATAAGTCTTGGAACACTAGGGAAGCTCCAGAGGACTGGAAGAAAACTAATGATTCAATACTTGAAGAAGACAAGCAGGATGAGCCATGTAATTATATGTCCATAACCTAACTTTGATCCCAGGAATACACTGGAACATTTCATGCAGGGCTCAGAGAATAAAGGATTCAAAACCAGTAATATAGAAGATGTAAATCAATACACATTCACTGAAAACAGAAGTTTTAAAATTTCTACAAGTTTTCATTAGGTTATATGACTGATACACATCACAGCTCTGATGTAATTCTTAGATATACCTAAGTATTCTACTTCATATGATAAGACATTTCAGAAATAAAGGACTGGAAGGAACTTCCTGTGTTGCTGTAATCATTAATCAACTCATTTTTCTTATATGGCCTCCAGAAACAGAGAAAGAGCAATCTTAAAGGTAACTGAAGTTATTGGCACTTATCTCTGAGAATGTCAACCTTCACTAACACTAAGCTATTTAGTTTCTTCCTATAAAGTACTTTGGTTTTATAATTATTTACACCTTAAAAAAAAAAATAAAATAAAAAACTTGTTTAGAATTTTATTCTGTGGATTTAATAGGTTTTGACTTAGGATTTTTCTTGGGGGTTTTGTGGGTTTTTTGGTTGTTGAGCTGTTGCTTTTTTCTGTTTTGTTTTGGTTTTGTCTTTTATTTGTTTGTTTGTTTGTTTAATTAGTGCTTGACAGATCATAGAAAACAAGTATCTTTCCAAAGGTGTCACCTCATTCACCAGGTTTTTCAGTCAGTTTTCATACATTGGGCTCCCATCTAATAACTAAGGTGATTATCTTTGGTG
Source organism: Apus apus (assembly GCF_020740795.1). Classification (NCBI taxonomy): domain Eukaryota; kingdom Metazoa; phylum Chordata; class Aves; order Apodiformes; family Apodidae; genus Apus; species Apus apus. Next base: position 5,608,151 of record NC_067284.1, read on the forward strand.
ATCAGCAATTTTTTCACTGTCTGTTGTATTTCTGAGTGCTTTCAATTTATTTTCCTGTGAGATTTTTAGATCTTATCTACAAGTTACCTCATTGCAATTACTTAAATACTCCTCTAGGAAGCAACATTAAATTTGTAACAAATTAATGTCAGCATAACTTATTTTAATATAGCAACTGATTATCACAATTATTTTTGCAGCCTAATGTTATTTTTCTATCTCTAAAGATTTTATTTTTTTTTTAATCAGGTTAGGATATTTTTTTAATTTTATTTAGAAATAGAACTCTTAAATTCCTCTCCCAGAGTTACATTTTTATCAGTGAGCTTTTTTGATCAATGTGGGTTGAGAAGGACAAAATAATCCTTTACCGTAGATTACGCCAAAGACAACTGGTTGTTCATTCTTGGTCCAAGCTATCTAATGTTTCCACTATTCAGGAAAACTTGCTGATGAATTGCTGAGGGTGAAACTCAAATAATTCAGCATTGATCTGTTTGTGATCTTACTGGGGATATGCAATTGTCTTGCCTTGTATTGTTGGTGTTATTTGAAACTGAGCACCAACTGATATTAACAGCATATCAGTGGTTCTTTTTTATTCATGAACATACAGGAGTTTGATGCTTTGATCTGTTTGATTTGCTTTTGATGCACGTTTCCTGTGTTGCCAATTCCTTTTTACTTTCTTAAAAAGAGATACACAAGATTCAGTTCATTAGGATCCTGAGGATCCTAATTCAGTTCATTAGGATCCTTTATAATTAGAATTCAACATTACTAGAAGGAATTTTACATGGGAATGGAGAAACCCAAAGCATTATCTAAGTATAAAACCAGACAGCTACACAAGCCAATGAGAAATGGGCCAATTCAATGTCCATATTCTGATTTTGGCTGCATACTAGTCTTTACTAATGCACAGGTATTTCTCACAAACCATTGATTTTCAAGGTGTATTTTAAACACTGGGAAGCACTTATGTTGCTGTTTCAGTTGGAGTTAGACTATTATCTGCCAGGATGTAGCTGTTTCAACTACTGATGGGAAAATTCCAGGTTGGATGGGGCTTTGAACAACCTGGTCTAGTGGAAGCTGTTATTACTCATGGCAAGAGTTTTGTAACATGGTGATCTTTAAGATCCCTTCCAACCCAAAATGTTCTACGATTCTATGAATTTGATTGTTAAAAATGGCAAAAATTACTTACAGCTTTTGGCAATAAATATTACGATTGCTCTTGTTAATGTAATTCATTTAAGGGGAGTGTTTATTATTACTTTCATGCTGTCTTCTTAAGTAGTTAAATAGGCAATGTTCCCAAACTCTCAGGGACAACTGTTCTGTTTTTATAGAGAATAAGTAAACTGATTTGACAAACAACTAAATTGTATATGAGAACTACTTTATATATATATTCAGCCAGAGCAAAGAATCCTAGGGTAGTCATTCTCATGAGCACAGAGTCCCTGCTGTATTGACTGAGACAGAGTATAGAAATATAGAAAAATTGATTAATCATCTTAGTTAGTCCCAGCTGGTTACCTGAAGTTCCAAAGAAATGACTGCAACTGAAAAAAATAATGCCATCTGGAAAAGCAATGCTGAAGACCAAAGGGAAAGGAACACAGCATTTTCACTCTACTGATAGGAAAAAGTAAGATTCAGTGAACATTTTGAGACCTCCATTTGCATGTTTGTGGGAACAGAACACACCAGCAGATATGGCACAGGATTTACAGGATATCTGAAACCTCTGCCACCTCTTGCAGTGGCAGCTGAAGGCTAGGTGGAATTTCCTACAGTGCCTCAACTACATTAGAAACCTGTCTTTTGTCAGGTGACAGCCCTAGTAGAGTTTGGGAGTGCGAATAGTTCTCTGTGGCGCAGTGATTGAAGCCACAGCATTAAATAAGATAACCCCAGAGATATTTCTTGTGCAATGTGAGCTCTCCTAGGATATCTAAAACACATACATGGTACTGTTAGGCATGACACTGGGCCAGTGGGAGACCTGTAACATGCTGAAGCAGTAGATTGAGGCTTTGGCAGATATCTTAGAAGATCTCATAGAATACCAATCATTTTAATCCAGCCTAGCAAGATGTAGATAGATTAATTGAACTGAATGTCTCCACAGGAGTGTACAGATACCCACATACAATATGTAGATATCCTTAGACTGATGTAGAACAGACATCCACTACCTATTACATCTTACTGTCTTATATTGCTTGGAAAACAAACAAGGTTGAATACAGGTCCAGGACCTCCTTGTTCATCAATGCAGGCCTCCTGGCACTCCTGCCCGCCTTCCTCTTTGTTGGGACATGTAGCTCCTGGGCATGGAGTGGGTGATCCTTGAATATGGACCAGCTTTCCTGGGCTCCCTTCCCCTCTAGGGCTCTGTCTCACAAAACTCTACCAAGCAGATCCTTGAAGAGATCAAAGTCAGCTCCTTTGGAACTGAGGATAGTGAGCTTGCTTTGCTCTTTCCTTGCTTCCATAAAGATCCTGAATTTGACCATGTGATGGTCGCTGCAGCCTAGTCTCTCATTAAGTTTTACATCATCAACCAGCCCATGTCTGTTTGTAAGAACAAGGTCTATCGAAGTACATTTTCTTTCTGGTTCCTCCACCATTTGAAAAGGAAGTTGCCATTAATGCACTCCAGGAACTCATTTCTCAGCTACCGGAGACACAACCAAGACATAGAATCACTGTTGTACCATGAGAATGGGAGGCAGCCTGCAGCAAAAGTTTTTTGCAAGGTTAAGCATTTAAGAGGAAGTGGTCATATTTTGCATTATTGCCCTATTCCAGAGTAGATGTTCAGTTGAATAAACACCTTAAATTTAAGTGCTTCTCTGAATTGAAATAATTTCAGGATTTATTATTATTTGTAAATCTTAGCACTAAAGTAACTTGTGCCCAAGAGGAAAGCAGAGAATAGCAGATAACTGTGCCAATCAAAACCCATCTGTTATTAAAGATTTGTAGACTGATTACTGATTAAGTGTGGTCATCTGAGAATATTTGGACTTGCTTCTGTTTGTGGATCATCTTCAATATTAGGCCAGCTGCATCCTGTACTTTAAGCTGCTAACTTACCAGTATTAGATGATTTACTTTTAACTTCCTAGGAATCTACCCAGTCATTTTAATGTCAAGGTCCCTGCTTATAATTCCTACTAAAACAAACTCTTTACAAACAAGGATAATCCTTTATTTGATGTTTACTTACTTAGTTTCTTTGTTATCCTGAGCTTTTACTCAGTAGATATTGCAGTCAGTAAGTATTTTTAGCAAAACAGACCTGTAGCAGCTGGGTTTTGTAATGTCTTGCTTTTTACTTCGTTCATCCAAAAAAAGTTAAAATAGATGTTATTTTGCAATAATAATTAAAGTAAAGCACTGGAATCACCTGTATTATGACAGGTAAGATTTTAGTGGCTTAATATTTTTCCTTTGGGCTTCCTTTAGCTTTTAACTCTACCTGTGCCTTGTACCATTAATGAAAGTTTATGAAATCATACAGTCTGACTTTCAAATTAAAGCAAGGTCTGGAGAGCAAGACGATGACAATGAACATTGTATCTTTAAATAATTTCTCCAATAACTAAATCAGTTTATCAATCTCCAAGAATAAATCAGACTGTGTATCAACTGTTAATTCAGGCCTCATCTAATTTTATGATCTCTTAACAAGCTGCCAATACAGGCATCTGCATTTCTGAATGTGTTGACTTATTTTTCTCAAAGTACCCTATTTTCACACAAAGCCTAAGGAACAAAGTGTCTTTGGAATTCTCTGGAGGAATATGCTCTCAACTAAGCTGAAGTATTTATGTAGACTCCAGAAAAAGATTTTCAAAGCTACCTCTCTGTGTTTTCCTGGAAAGGGCAAGGCTGTGATGCAGATTGAAAGGTTTATGAGGTGATCTAAAAGGTATATTCAAGCTGGGAGACAAAGCCAAGTGAGCCAGACCATGTCTGGTCCCCAAAATGTTTCTCCATATCTCACTGTATTTACAAATTTTGTTATAATATTTGCCAAACAAAGTATAAGAGAATGTGTATGAGATCTGGGTGACAAATAATCCGTTTCTTCAAAATATTGATCTTGCTAGAGAAGATGGATGGTCTATATATTTTTTGATCATTTAGTTATTAAGTCACTTTTAGGTTCCTTCCTACTACAGAATTTTACCTTGTTCTATGTGGAACAACCCAATCATGAAGAGAGGGAAAGTTATTTGATTTTTTTTTGTTTTGTTTTCATGAATGGTCCACATTTACTGTTTTCTTGAGTACATAGTAAAGAATAACGTCCAGGATAGCAACCCTGACACACGAAGATCTTGGTTGTTTGAGACGAACAACAGAAACTGAACTACTCTTTCCTATAGTGTCTGAACAGCCTTTCCCATAAAAAACAGTCAAATCTAGCTTTTTGGTAAGAAGCTAATACTTCTCTGGTAGCCTTGATGGTGTGGAACTATGGGAGGGAGTTTAAAATAGGTGATATACATGAATTTTCTGCCATTTGCATCTCTTGGAATGAAGACAGAATCCTATAACCTGTACATAAGGCATGTTCCAGGATAAATACAGTGCATTCAATTAATTTTTATGTTCAAGGAAAGAACTGAGAGAGCCATTACATGTAAAAACCTGTAGACAGATGAAAAAGCACAACTGACAATTCAGTGAAGTTGAAAATAATGAATCATTGATTACTGTAGAACTGCTAAGTCATCATCAAACCAGTTTCTGCTTTCTTTCAAATGAATGTCTCGTATTATTAGATCTAAGAATCAGGGCCAATGAGGTTTTACATTAAGAAATTCAGAATACTCAGTACTTTAGACAATACAGAATACTTTGTTGTCAGTCTATAGGCTGAGAGTACAATTCATAATTCATCTGAATAATTTAGAGTGATGAATCATTTTTTTAAAATCACTGTCTGTTTTCAAATGAACCATCAACAGAAAAAAAAACACCCTTATGTTACTATTACAGCTGAGAATAATTCAATCAACCTTCAAGTAATGTCAGTTCCCTGATTCTGCAGTTTTAGAAAAAGAACCATTCCTCTTAAATCCTCTATCAATACATACTCATGCAAAATATTGATCTTTCTGGTTGAACAGCACCCTGCAGTCCTAAAGCAATTTCTCTTGAGTGGATGTCTGAGTACAAAGAAAGGTGCGGAAAAGTATCTGCAAGTTACACTACAGAGCAATAATTTCAGGTAGTTACATCTCTCAACACACATAGTAGGATTTGAAGAAGTGGAAAAAAAAAGGATACTTAAGAAGTGTATTCATTTATTAAATACAGTAGTGCCATTGCAGGTAACTAATCTTTCACAGTTTTGGGAGCAAAAGGGCATTTCAACTAAGTTTTTTTTTAGCCAGAGCAGCCATTGTCTATTGGGTAGGTGACTATTACAACATTTATTTTAATTTATTTAGCTTTTTACAGTTTTGTTCCTTGTACATGATTTCATATTCCTTCTTTGTACAATTACACCATAAAGGCCACTCCAAAAGGAGAGAGAAGCAAGTGAGAGAAGAACAGAGTGCATCAGGCACACAGGGACAGTGATCATAACAGGTTCTCTCAACCATCTGGTGACAACCAAACCAAGCAAGGTTACAAGTCATGTCCAGGATCCCTCCAGGAAGCCCAATGACACTGCCCAGATAAGCACAGGACAACACACCACCAGCAGGAATAAAATTAAATTGAGTTTTTGGGATGTGGGCAAAGGGTGTCAGTGAAGGTCCCAGAGAAGCCAGTCAGGAGAACTAAAACCTGTTGATGCATTTGAAGCTCATATTTTTATAATAATAAATATATTAATATAAAGCCATATTACTGTGGTTGTGTATTTAAGTGTTGATGTATTTATACACTGAGTTAATTCCAGTTAAAATGACAGTAATCCCTGGCTCTACATGGCTCCTGTGCTGCACTTTTTGCCCATAATAAATGTTTGAGTACAATACAAACAAGGTTGTGTTTTAGCACAATCCCCTTTCTTTTCATAATTCTCCTTTCTTTCCATTCTTTGTCAAATCTAATCTCAGACACATGCACAAATGGTTGTTTGCTTGTAAGTTTGTGGGGTTTTTTTTCTAAATTCTTTTATGCACCTATATTGAATATGTAGGAAAAACAACAACAACAACAAAAGGCTGAAGTAGCAGTAAGTCTTTTGTCCAACAATGAAACTGAGCTGGGGTAGAGAGGAATATCCTGGAGAGGAAAAATATAACTGCATGAAAAAGGTTGACTGACACAAGAATTAAAAGCCAGGAGAAAGAATCTGTCCTAAGATAGGAAACAAAAGGTTGAGGGTGCCTCTGATTTGAAGAAGCTTGATCTGGGACAGTTACAGTTTGGAAGACAAAAATATTAAAACTGGAGATAAGGGCAAGAAGTAGTGAGAAACAAGCAAGTTTGTTCCCAGCAGTAAAACCTGCCAGTCAGGGATAAGAAAAGATCACTGAAAATAATTATTCAGCTCTCAGGAGAAAGTTCTGAAAAGTTAAAAAGATTTTTACAGCTGATCTTCCCTTTTCAGCTTCTTTCCATTGAGTTAAAAGCTATTTCTTTTCCTATGGCTTCCTCTACTAGCTCATGTAGATCTATTCAATGTATCTAATAATCTTGATGATCCATGACTGTAAAGATAATGGGAAGCCCATATTTTTCTTTGTGGTTTTAAGTGTGAATCTGTTGCAAGAAGGACATTCTGAAGGTTGTAAATTCAAGCACTAGATCCCTAAGGCATTCATTCAACAGCCTTGTATATAACCACTGTCAATATGCAGTTGAGTGACACAATCACTTTTCGCCATCCAGGTACATTATAGAGTCTAATTGTAGATCTGCGTTAGGTATCAGTGAGGCTTCTGTAGGTTCTTCCTTACACAACTATGCTTACATGCTCAAAATATGTACACCTTCACAATGTACTTGCATGGACCCTTCAAAACTACTACCATTTAATTCACACAATTTGGTGATATTTAGGAACCAGCACTGAGGTTTAATAATTTAAAACTACATGTTCTTGCTATTTTGTAACTCTTTAGATAGAATTTCTATGCTGTGCATTCTAGATACATGCTAAAACACAGGATGTGCCACTTCTCTCTCCATTTCTGAAACCAAAACAATATCAAATATATGTAAATATAAATAATTACCTACTTTGCATCAACACAAATAAAATTTCCTTGTTAGCAGGTGGTTTAGAACTATTCTCCTAACTTCCATAGAAACACGAGATTAAAATGACATATTTTTTAATTAATTAATTCAGCATTGTTACTGATTACTAATTACATTCATTACTGACATAATTGTCACTTCATATCAGATCTAATAGAATTAGGTGTGCAAGTGTTGTACCTCAAGTCTCACAATTATCTTATGATTCAAAGCATGCAGTCTCAGCTCAGTTATGGTGCAAATTAATACAATTGTACATTCTACATTGTCAAGTTCTCTCATTTTCTTACAATAAAGTATTTATCCGTGACAAGTGCAAACCATCAAGACCTGGTGGGTTTTCTTTTTTTCAGTTTTGTTAAAACAATCCTTAGGTTTTGGTTTTTTTGTGATTTGCTTCTTTGTTTGTTTGTTGTGGTTTTGGTGTTGTTGGTTTTTGGTTGGTTTCTGGGTTTTTGGTTGGTTGGTTGGTTGTTTTTTGTGGGCTTTCTTGTCACTGCTGTTTTAATTAAGCTCATAAGAGGTGATAAAGGAGTAGAGACATCTGAGTTGATGTGGTAGATGAGCTGGCATTTTCATGATTGCTAATCTGTTCCCCAGATAACTACATTATATGTATTATTGCCTATGGAAAACAAAACAAACACAATATACTCAGTCTGAACTTTATAGTAAATATGTCCCAAATATTTAATTATTAAATCTTAGCTAAGATTGAGTTACAGAAATATCAGATTTTTCTACTGTTTGACTCATTCTATTCTGGTAGAATTCCAGTGGTTTCATCTCTTTTAAAAATCAAATGTGGAATGTCATTAACTTTCAATGAATGCTAACCTCTGCTTTCTATTCCTACATGGCTACATGTTAAAGCAGAATTTTATAACAAATATTTCCAGATTATTCCAGAAAATTCTGGCAAAAAATGGAAAGAATTATTCCTTCCCAGTTCTGCCTCTTACAAACTAATGGTACAATAGAAATTAAAAGCCTGTCTATGTATGTTTTTTCTAGATATATATAAATTCTGTCTATACTTTTTGCAGACAGGCATGCATTTTATATATATATATATATGAGTATATATATGTACACACACATACCTAATAATACATACAAATACAAATAGAATTATAGAGAAATAAATTTCATACCAGAAAACTATGTGTTTAAATGTTTTCTTTCATACAGACATGTGCAGAGATTCTGACATATAACCTCTTTCTCAACAGAAATAAGATTAGAATATCTGTAGGGAATTTCCCAAAGAGAAATTAATCTCAGTGCAAGTACTTGAAAGCTATTTCTAAAAATGCCATGTTTTTCCCTGCAAATGCTGGCTTTTCATTCAAACAGCTAATGCTTGGAATGAGTACAAGTAGAATAATTTTTAAAAATTAAATTGTGTATAGACAATGTTATCCAAAATTATAACCTAGTGAAGGTGTCTTAATTCTGGAAATATATGTTTGCCCCTGTCTATAAAGTTAGTACCATTGAGAAATGCTTGTATTTTATCACCTGTGGGAACTTAACTTGTTTGAAGCTCATAGGAAGTGCTGAAGTGTTTTTATTTAGTCACAAATACTGAGCACCAAAGAATTGCTCTGAGGAGGGAAATGCTTTTCTTGCATAATGATGAAGCTGTTGGTAACCTTCATCTTGTTCAGCCATCCCTTAACACCAATAAACCTGACAGAGGTCTGTTTCATTCACTGTTCAGTTCATGCTGATCAATATCATCTAAAACAAGTCTTCCATAACAATTGGCTTCAACTTATTTCAAGTGAGTACTCTGTGAAAATCCATTTTCCTTCATTCACACCTACAGCAGAAACCATATTAGCTGTTAGAAGGCATTTACCTGGGGGGGGAGGGCAGGGAAAAAAGCATAGTTAAAATTCTTGTCTAAACATATACATGTTAATTGATAAAAGGCATTGCCTTCTCTGGTATAAATTATAGCAGCTCTTCAGTGTTTTTCTTTTTTCCTCTGGGGCTGGAGAAATCAATAAAATAAAAACATTATCTTCCTAAATGTTTTTCCCTCTTCATTGTGGACAGAATGGGGATCAATTTTTATTATTTTTTTTCTTTACAGTTTTCTAACGTTTTTACATTCTATAAATAATAAAAAAAATCTGAGTGTAAAATTCATCTTTTATATTATGCTTATGCATAGCTCTTCTAATTATTTAAAGATGTTGAACTATACTGATATTAAATGTTTTCTATTACCAACAGCCATCAAAAGATAGTTCATGTTCCATTTTAATACAAGTTAATCCATAATTTGCAACAGCTCCAACTGTGCTCAGGTCTTGTGCTTTACAGACTGAAATGCATACTTGGATGCTGCTTGTCATGCTCTGCACCTTAACTTGTCACTGGATTCACTACTATTGGTAGTATTAATCAGAAGGATTAAAGTAAATATGGTGCCCCTAAGGGCAGGATTTGAAATGGAATACATCAGTTTTGTTGTTGGAGCAAAATTCTTACGTTTCTCAGCTGAAAACTTTTGCACTGAACTACTTAAATCATCATTTGCTTTAAACAAAGTGTTTCTTTCTTTGGTAACATTACTCTTAAGACAAACAGTTTTACTACCTTAGAATGTTAAAAATTCATATCTGTAGGAAAAAAAAAGGGTAGTTTATAATACTAATTACCCTCACAAACTTGTCTGAACTTTTTCCATGTGTGCAGGTGGTATACTTTATAAGTTCTTCTTTCTCCTCTTAACAATAGTTTCCTTGGCTGTGATTGTAAGAAACTCCTTGTATCACACTGTTCAGTTGACACAGCTTGACACAATATGTCACAGAGGAATAAATTAAATGGAAGAACATAAACTGTATTTTGAAAGCTGTTGCTTGGAGTCCTGGACTGTATGCCTGTTGTGACTGTCACTCTCTTTAAGCCTGCTAGTTGAAGACAAATGTCCAATGCTTTTAAACTTGGATTTTGCACTGTTTTGTACACCCCTACCAGCAGGGACTACATTCTCCCACTCTTCTCATTAAAAAATCTTTCATTCCTGTAGTTCAGAAACCTTTTCACAATATGTTCACTGGCAATCTCACCTGGTAGGAAACTCTTTCATTTAAGTGCTTAATACTCAGTCTTTCCCTTTTTGCTTCTTTATTGCCAGCTTTTTTTTTCCTTCCTTTATTATTATTTAAAAAAAAAAAAACAACTGAGAGCTATTGTACATGTACATGCCTATAAGTATAGGCATGTATCTGAAATTACTCAAGTAATTTATTTATTTTTTTGATTTATGAGGAAAATCAGACATATAGTCTGTCTGCAGTTTGAACTGAGAATGGAAAACCAAAATATTTCCCTGTCTTTGCAATCTCCATTGCTGAGGAACTGATTAAAAGAAATAAAACAATAAAAAAGTTATCACTCTGGATCTGTTTGAAAAGAAAAATAATATTTTACTGCATCCAGCATTTTTCTCCTCAGAAAAAATCAGAATTTAATTAAAGACAGTTTTAAGTGAATCAGTCATGATAATAAAAACGTTCCATAGTGTATGTAATTTTTTCCAAAAAATCATTATTACAGTAAAAAGAGACAGATTAGGTTGCAAAGGTTTTCTTAATAAAATAAATGGACATGTTGACTGTTGATATCGTGGTGTGTTCTTATAGACATAAACAGGAAGATACTTCATAGCATGTGAGATGCTTTAAAGGATCTGGTCACCATCCTTAAGTCTGTCTTGTTAGAATGAGAAATCAGCTGGAATCATTTCAGTCAAGAATGTCATGATATGATTTTCTGAAGAGAGAGGTAAAAATACATTTCAGAAGAATATGATCAGGCTGAAGAGGGGATATAGAAAAAGCAAGACATCTTTTGGCTATTGAAACAGGCATGAAAGTGAAATGACCCATTTTTCCTTAGTTGGATGAGGTGTGTACTGCTACAGACAGGTCTAAACAGTATGAAGAGATGATACATGAAGGTTTATATGCAAAAGATAAGTGTCTGAAGTAGCAATACAATACTTACTTGTGATTTTCTTTACTGAAAGAAAGTCACAGCTATTAAAACAGAAATAAGAAAGCTGCAAAAAGAGATTTAAAAAATATATATATCTTTTTTACACGGTAAGTTGAGCAAGCAGCAAATTATGTCTAGAAGGCCAAATAATTGAAAATGAGGTTTCTGCTGTAAGATAAACAAAGTTAAAGTTGGAAAGCACACAGGATACCATTATTACAATATCATTAACTTTGAAATGCTGATGGGGTTCTGTAGTGAGGTCAGAAAACACAAGGAGATTGCACTGTAAGAAAAGCTTGACTTGGAGGAAATGTGAACCAAGTTGAATAAAAATGGCCAAAATTCAATAATTCATGAAAAATCAGGAGCAGCAAAGGGAGAATCTATTCTTGGTAGGTCACATGGGGTGGGGGTGGGGAGGGGAAAGAAAAAGAAAACAAAAAACAAAACAGCTTTCTGCATGCCTTGTAAGCATAAACAAATGCATGAAGACAATGTGGTCAAACCAGGAGGCTGAAATCCCTGTGTGACTGAGAACTCCATGACAGAGAAAGAAATAACAGAATATTTAAAGGAGTTTTAAAAGCTTTAATGATAGTGAGAAAAATGAGACAGAGCAAGAAGAAATTACAAAAGTAAACTTTAGGACATAGAAGAAATCTGAGGAATTCTTTCAACAGATAAGGAGAAATTGTAGTTTAATTAAAATAAATGTCAAGCCAGAATAATGTTGCTGAAGTCAATAAACTTATCAGAGATTTATGTCAAGTAATAGAATAAAAAAAAATTAGTCCCCTGCATTATGTATAAACAATTACCATGTTAATTAGGGCCAGATGGATATGAGAACTTACTTTCTAAGAAACTCTCACTGATAAACTATCCTCTATAATTACCATTGCTGATTTTTCTCTGTAAGGAAAAGATAAATTAAAAAAAAAAAAAAGTGCAGTGGAATTGTTAATTGATATCTTGGCTTTTTTTTTGTTTGGTTGGTTTTTTTGGTTTTTGTTTGTTTGTTTGGTTTGGTTTGGTTTGGTTTTTTTTGTTTTGTTTTTTTTTGTTGTTTTTTTTGTAGGTCTTTATTTTCTTTTAATCTGCCCTGGAAAGGTAGAGAGAATGAATCTTCTTTAGAGAAGATAACTTACATGATGCTGACTTCAATCCCATTATTCCATTGGAAATATCCTGTATTTGTCTCATGGTCTACTGTGTACCAGATGCAAAGATTTCTTTGTTGTCTTGGTATAATTCTAGCACCTCTAGGGTGAGATTTATGACCTCTTTAGTATAGAGCTAAGGGTGAACTAAAACACTTGATTACAGGAGAAAAGTAAACAAAACTGACTTTTGAATTATCAATGTTAAAAAACTTCAGTGACAAGCACATGGCTGACACAGCCCCTCATCCTTCAATGTTGCTAATATACAGTCAATATGGACTTGATATGAGAACTGTGGGGATTTTGAGGCAGGACTGTAAAACACAAGAAGAAAAAAAAGTTGTTTTTTTTTTAATTTTTAAAACAGGTCACAGAATCTCATGGCACCTGAAGGAAAAAAATGGCTGTTTATTTCTTAAATTAATTTTTCACCTTACATTTCTTACACTTGTAATTTTGCTGCTCCCTTGCATCACAGAGGATGAATGCATCTATTCAGTCTGATTGACCTTAAATCTTTTGCTGATAATCTGTATAATTATCCGTTAGAATGAAAATTGCTATATGAACATTATTATTGTGTGTTTCATCATCACAGGGAGGAAAAAAGATACAATTCAAAGGGAATACTACAGAAATCCTGCAGTGAATCCTAAAACATTTAAATTTAGATTTTCCTTCTGTTTAAAAAAAAAAAAAAATGCAATTATTAAAATAATGTTCACCTCAACAACTAAGAAAATGTACTGCTGATTATGGAGAGCATGGGTTTGTTTTCTACATTGTTTTTGTGATTAGCAGGAAAAGAAAGGTTATGGGTTATGTCCTTTATCAGTGTGGTTCATCCTTGCTGTGCTCTCAGGTGTGTTGGTAGCATTAATGTTTATCTAGATGAATCCACTCCTATTTGTTATTCCAGATGGTACCAGCTTGCCTGATGACTTTGGCTGTAGTAAAAATATAAGAGCCTCTTAAGAGACTACCTATGTGTCTCTGGACAGTTGGAAAGGTCATCCAGAAAACACCTTGACTTTATGTTTAGGTGTGCATATAGATGTAGTTGAACATTTGCATTTCAGGTTTAGTTGTCAGCATTATTTCAAACCAGGTAAAGAATTTAGGTTAATGAGTAAAGTATTAAATTATTTTAATATATTAAGGTTGAACGTTATGGTGGCTTAGCAGTATTATTTACATTACAATCTCTGTTATTACTAGAACAATTATGACAGGAAAATTCAAATTTCTAGGTTTTTTGTCTTCTTACTATTCTTAATCACCTGGACATTAAGAGTAGTCTCTTTCTCAAACACAAGGGTAGTGTCCTTCATGTAGAGATACTGAAAAACAAATCTATTAACTCTAACTTTTTCCAAATGAGAAACTAATACACTGAGCTCATATGGAGAAGTGCACAAATCTGGTCATAATATTTTTCTGTCTCTCTGGTTTGTGTTGTTGCATGTTCCAGCTGTTTTCCACTGTATCAGACTGACACTTTTCTTCATGTTGGAACAGTACACAGCCTTGTGCAGTTGCCAGGTTCACAAACATATATATTTGGAATATGTTCAGTGCTGTGACTTAACATAGACAGGATGACATAATTTCTATTTATCTCATAAAACAAAGACTGTAGCAAATGGTCAGAATACAAAGAAACTCAAAGCTCTGGACTGTAGTTTCATTTTACTATGGAGGATCCTTGATCTGCTCCCACTCTGTAACTGTCCAATGTTAAGTGTCAAAAATCTGGTCTGCAACATGTTCACTGATTCCCTGATGTACAGCAACTTCCAGAATTCAGTTCAGCTGCTCCAGTACTCACTACACTTAGAGATCACAGCTATAAATATGAGCAACTGAAGGTGCTTTGTATATTGATTTGTGTGTCAGTCAAGGGAATATTATTAATAGATGAGTTAAGGATCTACCTGCCTTACAAATCAATAGAGCTATTAATATATTGGCATAACACAGGACAGCTATACCTGACATTAGCATTTTAACCTTTCAAATGCTAAATTGTCAACCAACAACTGTACTTGTTGAATAAATGCTTACCACAACAGTAAGCACCAAATATGAAGTATGTCATTTCTTTGAATTTGACATTCTTAAATTTCCTGAGCGGGCTCAGAGACCAGAAGCACAAGAGCTAATCATTAAAACTTTGTTAAGCACTAAATTCCAGTAGTGTAGTATTTTCTGTACTATGTTTACACTTAGTGTAATTTAAGAATATGAAGTTTGTTAAAAGCAGCAGCAGTTTAAGATAACCATGTCTCTGCTGTCTCAGAATCCAGACACTTTATTTTATGTATTATTTGCTTCTTTAAGGTTTGTTTGTTTGATCTCTGCTTCATGAACCTGCTTGTTTTGTTGTTTTTTTCTAGTTACAGATTGCTTTCATTTACCTGGAGTGCTAACTGCTTTGTTCTTAGCTAACAGGTTCCCTAAAAAATTACAAAGCCAATGAATTTATAAGACAAGACATCTGGAAATTACACACATTGCTACTTAAGATTTTTAAAGAGGATAACAAATAGCAGCAAAAGAAAGAAAAAAAGTCAGGTTCAAAACTTTTTGAATAATTGAGAAATATATATATATATACATTTAGTCTTAATCTTCTTTAAGATGCTTATTTCCTTTTTCTTTGTCTTCACTTTTTTGATGATTTCTTCACCTTGATTTTTACCCTTAATTTTCTTCTTTTGCCATCTGTTTGTTATTTTTGCTTCTTTAAAAAATATAATATCTCCCAGGAAACTCAAGCATTGTAATGCCTTGGCCACCTATAATACAAGTTTTAACGTATTTTGTGCCAGTTGCTCTCTACTCACAGAAGACCAATTAGCAGAGAAACTTATGCTTCTTGTCTCCTTTTTTTTAAGGGTAGCCATACATTGACCCTCAGCAAGAAAATGATAATCATGAGCATATGGTGAAACAATTTAATATCTTTCTTATTTCAAAGTCTTCCTTATTGCAGCTATTATTAGGTCCTGCTGGATGATCAAGCAATAAATCATTTCACCATGTAGAATTCATAGTCCTGTAATTAATCTTTTTATGTGTTTTCAGATAAAGCTGCATAACACTTTCTAACTAAAGGTAAATGAGTAGATAAATTACTAATGTCCTTGAGAAAGCATACCTGGAAAAAATTGCATCCAAGTAATATAACTTACCATCTTTTCCCACGTTTTTACCTTATCATGGTAAAAGGAAATTAAGGACAGATTTTGAATGAAAAGTTGAAAGAATTACTGAGAGTTAGAGCATTTTCTATGTCCATCAACTTGACATCAGGTAAGAAAAAACCCAAAAGTGTTCTTTTATGTTATTATTTTAGAAAGATGATGATCCAGTGCATAGAACAGGCAAACAATAAAATCTGATTTTGGTTTTGGCTTATTTCACTGATTTGCCTAGATGAGTATTTTTAGCAAACATTGTTCCCTGGACTTGAACATCCAGCACAATATATTAATAGCATTTTCTGACTGTTGTCAAACAGAATAGACACAATCATTTAATTCAAAGGCCTGACTACTTCAGGGCTCTTCAGGAAAAACGAAGAGGGAAGACTCCTTCTGTGTGAGGGAGCAGTTTGAGCATAGTGAGCTAACGTGTGGGGTGTATGAGAGGCTAAGCGAGAGCTTGTGGGTCAGGATCAGACAAAATGCTGGTAAAGGAATTCAGGAAAGCTGGCAAGTCCTTCAGGATGGCATACTTGAAGTGTACAAACAGTTCACTCCTGTACTCAGAAAGATGAGAAGATCTATCAGGAGACTGGATTGGCTAAGCTGGAGCTGAGTGTGTTATATATACCTACATGGGAGGTGGGTTTCCTTTCAACTTCTTTTATCAGCTCATCATTGATTCCGGTGTTTTTTTGTTTTGTTTTGTTTTTTTTATTATAGATTTGACAAGGTTAACCTGGATTTGTCATAGTGTTGTTTCATTTTTTTTTCAGCACTGACAGCAGCAGTGTTGAAATCAATGTAGTTCTTCAGCACATTCTTCAAAGAGAATACGAGACACTCAGTTTAGTCTATTGAAACAAGGAACTACATTTTTATGGATTTCTTACCTTCAAAAAACAGGAGAAAGAGGGAAAGGAAAAAAATAACAGCTTTAATTTGTATATTTAAATACAATATATTTATGAATCAAAATCTTCTGACTTTATCCTCTTATACAAAGCTTTTATAAGGAAAGCAATTATTTCTTGTCAGTTTAATTAAGTTCTATAGCCATAATATTTTGTGTTGCACTGCACAGGCACTATTATCTCATGTTATTAATTGCTTAACCTTTGTAGACCAGGAACTCAAGTAACTTCTGGAATCAAAAGTTAATTGGAGAGGTTATTTGTGTTTTGTATTTTTTTTATAAAATGGTGACCAGCAAAAAAAACCAAAGCAAGTTTCCATTTAAAACAACATTGTTGATGCACCTTGTGCCTAAAGAAAGCAATCTCTCATGCAAAAAGTACTTAAAATCTTCCCTGCACATACATAGCATTTATTCCACATAAGTGCTCCAGAAATATGAATTAGTGGTACAGTAATTAAGTCCATCTGAACTTGCTGACTTACTAACTAACTTGAATAATTCTCATCAAAATGCATATTAGTTCATACAGAGATCACAGAAGACACAATTTGGTTTAATCTATTATTTGTGCCACTTTGCTGACATGTATGGATGCATGAATTTGCTTTCATTCTTGTAGGGACAGTTCAGAAACATCAGGATTCCATTTGGATTTTCTACCTTATATCATTACTTAGCACTGGGGAGTGTCTTCTGGTAACTTGAATATGAACTTTCTGGTAAACCTTGAGGTGTGTTACTTCTCTCATTTTTAAAAAATAATATATTCAGCAGCATATCAAGGAGCAAAAAAGGACAAATCATCAGAACGTTATTACAAGAGGAAGTGCTTACTGTGCAATTATTGCAAACTCTAAGCTGCAGAATTATTCTAAAAGTGTATTTTAGCTACTAGCTGCTAAATAGAAAAGTCATAGCTGGGACTGTGGGCTTAATAACATGAACAGAAGTTTTACTCTTTAGCCTTTATCTACCAAACAAAACTTTTAGCCATATTAAGCCAAGCCAGCAGTGAAATTAGAGAGTTTTTGATTTCCTACTAATCCCTTCAGTAGTTCCTAAGTCAGGTCCCAGGTTCCTTAGGTCAGGAATCAGCCCATTTCATTAGAGACCTTAGTTCTGACCTCCACAGCACCAGGCACCTTGTATTAAGTGAGAACCTATCAACTTTCTTGCTCCCTTTTACTGCTTTATTTCCAGTGTAAGAAAATTGTTCTCAGTTAAAGCCCTCACTGGAGTTAAGCAGAACACCCTTATGTGCTGCTCTAAAAACATGTATTTTCACACCATTTCCTTCTTCTTCTGAGGCCACACATTATATTCATTACATGTGTAACTTTCTGCAATCATTTAAGGGTTAACATTGTCCCATTCTCATTCTGAAAATAATGCTTTATCTGAGAGACAAAGCGATAGACCCAAAACTCACTCTAATTTATCCACTGGTTTCCAGTTTTCCAACAATTTAATATTTTTATTTTTTTCCAGAAGAAGAATAATTTCAGGTAAGTTGTAGAAAAGCCAACATAATATGAGGAATATGTGATCATAAAAATGAAATATAATGAAGTGAAGTATACACATTGTTACTCACTAAGCTTTTGTTGCTACATCCATCAGTTCCTATTAAAATCCCCTGGAAGAAAAGTCATCTGTTTAAAATGAAAATTTATAAAGCATTTTCTGAAGCAGATCTACACCTGGTATAAATCAAGTTGTTAAACCACTAACTTAAGATGAAGTTCTAGATACACATTTCTAAAGATGACTAGCTAAATCTCTACAAATATTTTAAAATATATAGAGTATTGTATGATTTTATTTAAGTAGAAAGTGTATGCAAGACAAACATGTTTTCAGTAGCAAGCTTGAACATTCCAGAGTAGAAAGAAACAGAAAATAAAATATAATTCAAATCCTTAAAAATGCTCAATCGATGCTATTGGTTATCAAATGCTTTATTTGCTTTTATTTTTAGCTTTAAGTGTGACATATATATATGGATGGAATACTTTGCTTCACTGATTTTGCCATCTGTCTAGTCCTCTCTCCCTACAGGAGGGTTGTAGATTTGAGTCTCCTAATCCTTTTGTGTCCAAAGCAGCAGATTCAACAAATGGAGAAAAGTGATCTTAGTCCCTCAGCAACATCAAAGAACATTGAATGTTATCAGCCCGTGAGCTGGAAAACTTGCTGCTACTTTCAGCAAGTGTGCTGCTTAAAAGAGAGTTCACTGAAGAAAAAAAAAAAAAAAAAAAGTAAAACAAAAAAGTAAAAAGAAAATTGGCTTCATCCTGGCTCAAGCCAGCACAGCTATATTCATACAAGCTCTTGGAAGAGTCATAAACTTCCCATAGCTGCATCAGTCTCAGTACACACTCATCCAGTTTCAAGTAGGGTCAGTAATTCTTGGCAATAGATTTCTGAAAAAATTCTGTCCATGTTATATGAATAAACTCCTACCTAAACACAACCTTTTCACACAGTGCCTAACAGCAGTCTGTCAGGGAAAAGACAGCTTTTTCACTTCAAGTGAGAGAAATACCATCTCGAATTTAGCAAGCAATGTCCACTATCTGCAGTTGAAAGCCATATATAAATGTATTGTCTCATCTTAGTTGCTGCTGAAATAGCTACTTAGAGATGCAGCTCTTGTCTTGGCATTGTCCATGTTCCTGAATGACTGCAATGCATATGGCATCTGAAGACCTCTTGAAAAATTCATGGAGTAATCATATGCTTCTTGGTTGTTAGGGAGAACAATGACTTAAGACACATGCACCATTATTTGCAGTCATTTGCCATTTCTTTCCATCATTAAGTCAAGTCTTAACCTTAATATAGAAACTCATTAGAAGTTCTGGATGTCCACTGTAATTTCAAAACAACTGTAATCAGATGAAAGTCACAATAATCATCAGTGTCCTTCAACCATTTCCTGTACTCCTGGTGCTTGTTCCAAGTCATGTTCAGTTGCATTAAATCACTACTTGTCCATGTTTGGAATTTTTACAAAGAAAAATCACTTAAATGCTTTCAGGTTTTTTTGTGCTCTGTTATAAAAAAAATAAAATATGAAATCCAGATATGATTGTGCTTAGCAAAGATACAGTGTTAGGACAGAACTCACACACAAGTTAGAATATACAGTATTTATGATGTACAAATCTGTGTGTCTAAAAAACCATCATTCTTCACAGCCTTTCAACAACAGGAAATGACAATAACTGGAGTTACTACTGATGTGACTGAGTCAGTGAAACAGGGATGACTGGAAGACACAAGACTGGAACAAGAAATTAAATACAGAACGAAGAAATAAGAAAAACTAACATGGCTAAGTAATATAACATTATGTGATTCAGAACTTTCATTAGTCACCACAATAACCCAGTTACCACCCCTATAGAAGATGAAATATAATTTTTTATAAAAATCTTAATTAAACTATGAATCTGAGAGTGCCCTTTAGATCACTCAGTTTTACTAACTCAGTGGAAAATACTTAAGAGAGCCTTGTTTCCTGCTAAATGTTTACAAAAAACAGTATTGCATGTGATATTGATATTCATCCACCCCAACAGAAATATAAAACTTTATTTAATTTATTATCTTTTAAAATTATTATTATTTTCTATTTTCCAAAAAAATGTTATTCAGATTTTGGCTACAAATACTTTCCCCCCCCATATTTATTTATGAGATATTCATGTAATTCAGTTTACATTAATACACTTCATTGTCATTGTCTGAAATAGTAGATTTTATTATTTTTGAGGCTTCAGTGTGAGTTTAAGATTTGCAGCAACAAGACTTTAATTCAGCTTTGACTTTTACCTCACAAAGTCATGAATAGCAAGACAATCAGTATATTAATATGTTACATACTCCTCTCAGAGCTGCCAATGCATATGCAAAGTTCACTGCAATAAAAAGGAAAATTAATCAGACCTTAAGAAGTAGATTATGAGTTACCCTTGTGAAGTGGCATTATATTAGGTAGCATAAAAATTATTCAGTCATTCCAGGCTCATCCTGGAAAGTGGCCAGAGAAAACCTTTCCATCAGTGGTTACCTGGTGAACTTTGTATCTACATCGGGGTTGCCACTGTTGCACTTTCCCCTTGCTGCAATAGATTGTGCCTAACAAGTTGTTATTACAAGGACCAACACTTTCATCTGAGCCACTCTTCTATTTTTTTTCCAACTGTTCATTTCATTTCTTGCAGCTAAGCAGAATCTGGCCCAGTGGAACTACATTGTCTCAAAGTCACCAATTTCTGCAAACAATTCTTGCCTGATGTCTTAATATCACTATGTATTCCTGATCTCACTGGGGCTTCCTGAGTCACCCAAGACACTACAACAAGAAAAAAAAAAAAAAAAAAAAAAAAGTTAGTTTAGAACTGACCAATAAATTCCCAAGGAAGAGGAGGTGGTTTTACTGGTGACACAAGAGTGTGAAATAAAAAAATATGTAATATTACATTCATTAAATAAAGATAGCACTGTTAACCCTTTGCAGACTCAGATTCTAAACTGATGTTCATAAATAGAGGGTAGTAACCAAAGGCAACACACTTCACAGGTTAACTACTCAAATATGCAAATAGATGTGTTTTGTGTTTTGTTTGGGGTTTTTGTTTGTTTGTTTTGTTTTTTTTTTTGTCAAGGACATCCAGAGACAGCACCTCTTAGGGATGTCTTTTAAATATACTGCAATGGCAAAAAGGTTTAAATTGGTAAATCAGAATATCTAAGGAGTCAAATGAGTTATGCATCCTTAAATAGATAGAAATCTGTCTTTGAAATAATGTTAGCTAGTGAAGCATTTAAAAATAATAGTAAACCAGTTTTGAATATTACAGGCATCCATAGAACAATCCATATATGTGATAAATACATGATAGCTACAGTGCCAACTCAGACAGAACAGCAGAATGCTGAAGGAAGTAATAAGTTGGCACCTCATTTTTTCACAAAGAATCATACTAATTGACTAAAGGGGTGAAGTTCTTCCAGCATTAAAACTACAGAATTTAAAAAGTCCTGGAAACCCTTCACAGAACAAGAGAATCCTGAGGTTGCTCCAAAGATTGTGTAGTCCAATACCCTTATCAAATGAAGGTTAGCTATAGCAGGTAGTCCAGAGCTGTGGACAGTTGTGTTTTAAGAATCTCCAAGGATAGAAACTTCACAGACTCTCTGGGCAACCTCTTTCAGAGTTTGAGCACTCTCACTTCAAGTGGAATTGCCTGTATTTCTGGTTTTGACCATTGTATCTTGTCATTGGTTACCTCTGACAAGGGTCTGACTCCATCTTCTTTACTCCCTCCCACCACATATATTTATAAACATTGATAAGATCCCCCTTAGCCTTCTCTTCTCCAAGCTGAACAGTCCCATCTCTCAGGCTATTCTCATATGCTGATACCATCTTCGTGGTTCTTCTCTGTGCTCATTCAAACATGTCCCTGTCTCTCTGGGAAACCCAGACCTGACCTAGCACTTCAGATGTATCTCAATAGTGCTGAGCAGGGAAGAAGGGCCACATGCCTCCACCTGCTGGCAGTGTTCCACTTAATGACACCAAGGGTGCTGTTGGTCTTCTTTGAGGTAAGGGTGCATTGCTGGCTCATGCTCAATTTGGTATCACTGGGAACCCCAGACCTTTTCCTGCAAAAATGCTTTCCAGCCAGAAGATGAATGTGTTTTTCACACGAGAACCAAGGTGGTACCTTTTTATCTAGTCCCCTCTGACAGCAACTACTTTAAATCATAACACACCATTAAGCACTCAAACCTGATAGTGCATTTTAAAAAGGAAGAAATAATGACTATTTAGATTATTTTCCAGGAAGGCATCTGCCAATCCAGCAGATTATCGAGGAACTTTCCTACAGGTGGAATCTTGGGTTCAAATGTATGAACTCTGAGAATCACACAATAAAATAAATAAAACTAAAATCAAAATGAGAAATGACTGTATTATATTTGCCACAAAAGCAAAATAAAATAAAGTGAAAAAGGTTCTGCTCATGTGAAAATATTAGACGGCAAAGCTTACAAAACTTTCTGCTGGGTTATGACGTAATAAATTACAGGAACATAATTATAGTATCACATATATTATTAATAAAAAAAATGTTGGCATGTTTTACACACTTGTTGGAGGAAACTATTGATCATAAAATCAATATTTGATGAAAAAGTAGTAATGCATTTGACCTTTGCACATCATAATACTTTGTTAAAGTTACAGAAGGAAGATGAGGACAGGTATTGTGTCTGTCAGATCTTTATACAAAATTGAGAGGATTGGCTGCGAGGATGTTGGAGAGAAAGGAAGCAAGTCTCACACTGCAGCCGTTTTAAGTTATGAAAAACCTTACTCATGAAAACAGACTTTGCTGCTGGGCAATTAAAAACATTAAATACCGAAGTGTCCATATGGATCGTGTTCGTTCAGTCAGAAGCTAAAGCCAGAAAGGTGTTATTACAGTGCAATAATTACTAGGTGTTAATCAGTGTATGAAGAGTTTTAGAAATGCTGTAAGGGCTGTTTTTTGTTTCCTGACATTCCAGAAATACTTTATCATAAGCACGCTATAGCTGTATTAAGGGTGTATATGGGTGTTGTGTTTTTAGTCCAGCAGATTCTACTATTTATTATTTCAGAATAGCAAATACTTTTCCCTATTTACTTAACCAAACAACAAAACCAAAGCCACCAAAAAGAAAAACCACAAAAAAACACAACAACAAAAAAACCCTCAAAATTCCCCAAAAGCCCCCCAAGAACATTGACTCCTAAAAAAGATGAATAGCACTCCTTGAGAGAGAATAGCTATATCCTTTTGAAAGAAGAAAAATTGAGTGATTTAATGAGATCTTGGAAAATGAAGCTCTTTCTCTAAATCATTTGATACTGTGACTAGGTAACTAAACCATTTCAAAAATTAACTCAAAAGCAGATATCTTGTTGTTGTTGTTTTGTTTGTTTGGTTCTGTTTATTATTATTTTTTTTTCCTTATCTTAAGCCTGTGCTACACAAGATCATGAATCAATGGTAAAGCATTTCTTTATAGTACTGAGGCTTCCAATGTGAAGCACCCTAGGTTAAAGATTCTTTTTGTTGGTTTTGTTCTCAAACAAGGCACATGGGAGGTGATAAATAGCTACTAATAGACAAAAGTATTTTTTTAGAAGAGAACTTTAAACAAATATATGTCAGAAAACAAAACCAATCATTGCTTTTTCATTAATCCACTTTTCAAGCGTGTGTCTAGAATACACAGCAGAGAAGATAGAGATAAATTACTTAAGGGGTTTTGATTAAGGAGTTTTGATAATGATGTTAGAAAGCTCTAAATCCCCTAAGCTCATTTTAGTTGCTTACATAGGTGAGGAACCCTGGTGCATGTGGTTTTGTACCTATGTGCCTCTGAATTACTTACCCAGATATTTAATCTATTCAAATTTCCATGGCATCCCTGGAGCTCTTCTAAGTCTAATGCTAAAATATTTATTATCCTATTATTTTCATTTTCCTTAAAAAAAAAAAAAAAAAAATCTGAAATCCCATATTCTTTGGTTGATTTTCCTGATGAAGAAAATGACATCTATTTACTTGTATCTTATGTATGGAAATTAAAAGAAGGTAAAATAGCTCCCTGCACCTAAAAGGACAATTGAAAATCTTTTTTAAATATACAATTTATTTTCTTACAAGAATGGCTTAGTCAAATTAGAGCATTTGGCTTCCAAAGATGCTTTAGCCATAACAATACTTAAAAGTATGGAATTATCACTGGGTCCTATGTTGCTGTACAGGCAAATTAGGTAACATGATTAATATTGCCTGTGTGAAGTGAGGTGCATATATTAAAATAAATACATTAAAAAAAAAAAAAAAAATGAACACCTCAGTTGCAGGGCCAACATTTTTATCCTTTGCTTTTCATTGCTCACTGTGGCCTATTGATTGGGATTAGTCAGAGGTTAAAGCAGTCTGCCTTTTCAGTTCAGGCTGCCTATAACCTCCTGCAGGCAACATTAATCAGATACACAAGCTTGACAAAAAATAGAGATTTTTATAGTAACAAGTAACAAACACTATCTTAAAAATTTCACTCGATGCACTCTCGGTACATTATGCAGCACAGATTCCTGACTCAAGTGGCATGGATTTGGTTCACAGGACAAGATCTTAACTGTTCTTTCAGAGACACCATCTTTTGCCCTTATCTGAACATTTTTTTCTTTGCTCATGGTAGTCTAATTAATGCTTAGGGTGATCCCTGTGACAAAATTGTTTTATTAAACAGAAAAAGAAAAGTGTTCGGCATTTGTAAAGGTCTTGATTAGAAAACTAGTGAGTAAATGTCAAACATATTGTTTATAGTAACTGACTAGCTTAGCATTTGAAATTCTCTACTTGCTAAAACTGGCATTTAAATGAATGGAATGCATAGGAAGCATCACTGCTCTGTTTACATTCAGAGATTTGATCAATGAAATTGCTTTCTTAAAATCTGAGACAAAAGTCAGGGTCTTGATTAGATGAGAGCATGTTTATATAGACAAGTGTGGAAGTGATTTATCTCTGTCTTCTGTTCTGGACACCATAGACACACACTTGAAAAGTGGATTAATTGAAAAAGCACAGATTGGTTTTGATTTCTGACATATATACCTGAGAGTCATGATTACATAGAGCATAGTTACAGATCTCAAAGAAAATATAATCTTTTAGATGCATATTTACATGAATTTTCAATATATGTTTTTGGAACTTGGGTAAATTTTCTCAAGGTTTTCAAACAGGTTGTTTTTTTTTTTTCTTTTTGGAAATTTATTTAATGACTGTGTGTATTGATTCATTCATGATCATACTGTTTTAGGAAGCCAGGAGTTCCTTATGATCTAAAGGTTTGTTTATTAAAGGTCTGATACTTGTTATTGTTGGCAGTTGATAAAGGATTAATCCTGATACATGGTTCTGTCTCCAAGCCCCAGAAGGATACTCACTAGTACAAGCCAAAGACTTCATTGTGATTTTATGTTTTTACTTAAAACCCCCCATAAAACTCCTTAGACTTAAACAAATTTGAACATAGTTGAATTTGTGGATGAGTCCCAACTCATCCTAATGTTGAGCCTTTAGATTTGTTTAGGTGTGACAGAGGCTTGGATTGCTTAATTTAGCACTGAGACCTGTAATTTTGTTTCATTTTTATTTTCATTCCTCAGCCACTATTAAGAATCTTTATGTTTGATCTACAACAAGAACTGGGTGACTGAGTGAGAAACAGTCAAGGTAGGATCTAAGAACAACTGCATATTAGTCATGGAAGAAAAAGCTGTTAAATTTAGCTACAGAGCATAAAAACTGGTTCTGCTATGAGGGCAACATTACAAAGTATAATTTGCTGCATACCAAAACTCACCTACTAGACTGTTGGTACAGTATGAGCAGTCCCTCACATTCATAATTCAGAGATTGTTGCTATTGCTGTATCTAATTGTTTAGCTAGATACAGAAAATGACAAATGCAATGTCTTATTATTCCAAGTTTGACTTTAGATTATAGGAACTAAAGTAATTACTAAACTAGAGGAATTCTGTGATTTTTTTCTTACATAAACTTAATGGTAGCTCTTGTTAGATCCTCTGAAAGTCACATTTTCCTCTAATATTTCACTTTCCATTCACATGGAATATAAAGTTAAAATCAGTTATTTTACTGAATTTAGTTCTGGGCAGAACCAGAATAATTCTTATCAGAATTTATTATTTTTAAATCATTTTCAGATACCTGAGTTTTTCTGAGATAGGATAACATCAACACTAGTCATTATAACTATCTTGATCAGATACAGAGTATTCGGTCATGTGTCAACATGTGAATGTTTTGTGTGTAATGTCCACTTTGTACAAAAAAATATCTTAAATACTTCTTGGCAGCTAGTCAAAGGATTATAGACATAATAATTTTCCCCATTTCATACTTCTCATAGCTGAAGTTTGAAATAAAGATGAAAACTGTGTAGTAACTTTAGGGGATAGATAAAACAACATGAACTGGTTGTCCAGTGAATAAATCTCAAATGTCATCCCCAAAAATCTATTCTTCATGGAGAACCTGATAATAAACTTTCTCACAATTAATTCTTCATTTTTGTGGTTTTGTTTTCCCCTTCTCAAAGATCTGCATGAGTTCAACCACAGGTTCATCAACTGACAGACTTTAAGCTAATCTTCTAGCCTGACCTCTATGTAACAGGCCTTGGCATTTGAAGTCATTGGCCCTGGTGTAGAAGTTGTTGACTGAGACATTAAACAGACTGCATCATATAGATCATCACAATATCCTTTTTTGTCTTAAATGATTTTTTTGAAGTTGAATATTGCTATTGTTAATAACAAAATATGAGTAGGATTTCAATATTGTGATTATCATTATTTTTATTATCTATTTTATAGGGTAAATAAGACAACTAATTACAGGCTGTAAGAGAGTCAACAGGATCATATTGGATGAAAATGTGACAAAAGGACTACTTCTGGCTTAAGAAGATAGTAGTCTGAATTTTTCCTGACTTTCTTTTGCACTTTTGGTAATTTTGTGGTGCCTGATGATAACAACATGCATGAAATTCAGAAACAATTCTACAACAACAGGTAGGGATCTTTTGCAGGACATTCCCATGAAGCAAACCCACTTTTCTTTATTACAATACACTGCACAACGGGATTGCAAATCTAGCAGCTGTTCAGTGGTGTTGGTCTGGGGCTGAGAAAAGGTTAATCAGTTATTAGCTATTTTAACAGTAATGAAGGCCATGTTGTAAGTCACGTCAAGTCCAGCTGAAGCTGCATTTAGTAATTTCTTATGTCTGAACCTACAACCTATGTCTGAAACTACATCAGTGATGTAGTTTTTGTCAGTACCATTTTTCACTCTTTAGTTTGTCTCACACTTTTTTTTATTTGGATAAAATGCACATTAACATTTCTTCTTAAAACTTGATTCAAGCAAGATCAGCTAGAAAAGGTCAAGAGCACATGCATTCTATTTTTTTTTAAAAAGTCACAGTTATACTGCTTAATGTTTAGAGAACAATTGTTTTGTTCTAGGTTATCTGATATACTTCAGTATTGATAGAAATACTGGAGTCTTACACTCCAGAAAAAAACCAAACAACCCACAAATTTTATTGGTATTTTCTCTTCTCTTCAGTAGGAATGACATTTATAGGATCCTAGAATCATGGAATAGTACAATGGTTCACATTTGAAAGGCACCTTTAAAGGTAATCTAGTCCAATCTCTTTGTAATAAGCTGAGACATCTTCAACTAGATCAGGTTGCTCAGAGCCCTGTCCAACCTGAACTTCAATGTTTCCAGAGATGGAGCTTCTACCACCTTTCTGGAGGGTGTACACACACCTTTATTATTATTATTATTATTATTATTATTATTATTATTATTATTATTATTATTATTATTATTGTTATTATTATTATTATTATTATTATTATTATTATTATTATTATTATTATTATTATTTGCATATTAATAGAAAGACAAACAAGTTTTAAAATATACCAGGGTCTGTGCCTGATCCTACCTACAATACAATCACAGGCTAACACTTAAGGATATCAGCATTTCATTAGAATAAAGACATATATAAATACTTACTTGAGATCATTCATCTCATTGTGGAATTTGAATGTATATTCAGATCCAGCCTTGAAAAAATATGTTGTTGGTTTGTTCTGTTTTACGTATGTACTGTTGAAAATGTAATCTGTAATGTCATCAAGGGAAAGCTACTCACATAGTAACAATTTAGCTGTGCCATCAATCAGGATTGTGACAAAGAAATTCTGTAAATTTAAAGTTAAATTAAGCCTTGTAACTAAAGTAAAGTAAATTTAAATTTTAAGTATATTTAAAGTTCCTGTTTTCCCTTTCCTTCCCCTCCCTTCTCTTCTCCCCTTCCCTTATTTTGCTTGTTGCATTGATAATAAAGCACCTGAGCAAAGTTTCCAGGAGTTTTCAGTGGAAAGTATTTTATTTTATTTTTCCAAGGTGGGGAGGAAAAGCCAGCAAACATGAGGAATAATTTAGATAATGGTTTAAGGAGAGTTTAAAGGCCTTTTTCTGCTTTTCTTTAACATCATAGAAAGAAACTGTAATTTAATGTTTTTGCTCTAATAGCAGTATTAAGTGTATGTTTATTTTAGATCAAAAGTAAAAGATCTGCATAAGCAATTCTTTATTAAACTTGAAATAGTAACTATTGAACTGAGGTGCTCATGTATGAGAGGATAGTTTGGAACATAAGGAGTATTATAAACCAAATTGCTTTTTACACTGATTATATTATTAGAGGTCCCTCTAGTAGTGTAATTTAATTTTACAATCTTTTCATTTGCATGCATTTGAATATTTTTAATAGAATAGCACTTCTTCTTTGAAACAATATAAAGCAAAAAAAATAACAATTGTATTTATTTTTTATATGACAAAGTAGTCCTTTCCAACACTGCAGATTTATCCATTCCATTACAGTTGCTTTCATAAAGGTAACCACTTACAATATGCAGGTATGGATAATAACATCCATTATCTCTACCTACCATTTTTTTTAAGATATCATTTTTAATAAATTAATAAAATCATAGAATGGTTTGGTTTGGAGTAGACCTTAAGAATGATCTAGATCCAATCCCCTTGCATGGGCAGGGACATCTCCCACTAGATCAGGTTGCTCAGAGCCACATCTAACCTGCCCTTGAACACTTCCAGGGATGGGGCTTCCACAACCTCCCTGGGCAACCTTGTCAGTGTCTCACCACCCTCACACTAAAGAATTTCTTCCTAACTTCTTTCCTGTCTAACCTAAATCTTCCCTCTTCCAGTTTTAATCCATTCCCCTTGTCCTCTCACTATATTCCCCAAGTTCTCTCACTTTTCCCTTGTCAAAAGTCCCTCCCCAGCTTTTTTGGAGCCCTTTCAGTTACTGAAAGGTGCTATGAGGTCTCCCTGGAGCCTTCTCTTCTCCAGGCTGAACTACCACAACTCACTCAGCCTGTCTTCACAGTAGAGGTGCTCCAGCCCTCTGATCATCTTCATGGCCCTTCTCTGGACTCTATTCAATTCCCTAATGTCTTATCAAAGCTACCCACTTAAGAAGCAAGTTTTGCTACCAAGGGATGACAAAAGGGTTTTAATTTAATTACTTTGTGTCTGAGAAGACTTTCTTTAATTTAGTGATGCTGAGTAGCTTAAGGGATTAATATTAGCTATAGCTTCTACATTTCTGAATTTGTATGTCTCATAGCACAGACAGATGAAAAGTAGTTCTTGACTTTAATTGCATGACCTACCTGAAATAGAAATTTTAATCTCTAGTAAGGATTCTGGTAGAGCTTCTTGTGGTGATCAAACATTTCAGAATTTTAAAATAATTTATTTTTACAGCACACAATACCTAAAAACTCATATACTTTGCTAGTGGAGAATTGTGGAGTACAGCATCAAAAGGAATATTTGAAACTTAGGCATGAAACCTGTATGATCAAGAGGTAAATTTCCACAGACTGTTAACAGCAAGACACTTAAGAAGAAGCCATCCACAGTGTCTTATTTCAGTGATTCTGCCATTCTTTGTTGGCTGTCTTCTAATACAGATGAGGTAGAAGTTTCATATGTAGAGCAACACTATCCATTTTATCCATTGCTGATCCAAGGACAAATCAAGGAGAAAATAATAATTTTTTGTCTTCTTTATATTATCTGCGCTTAGTGCCCTAAATTATTAGTCTAAGATCCCACAGGAGGTCTGCAGGAGAAAATATGTTTAAATGTGGGGTTTTGAATTTCTAGGCCTAATACCCTCATAACATAAGATACTGTGCTCCAGAGTTCAGAAATAGCCTGATGTTACTGTCTAGCGAAGCAGCACTAATTAGTACCTTTTGGAAACAGGTAAAACTATGACAAAATTATCCATAAGTTGTCATGTTATACACTAATGGGCTTACAAAATCCATAAAAACAACTGCCTTGTGAGGCAGCTAAAATTTGGAACTTTTAAGCCCAGTACTTTGCACATAATAGTGCATTTATATGCACAAATACCAACTTCGACACAGAATTTCAAAATTGAAAAAAACATGAAACCAAAAGCAACCCACCACAAAACCTGGCTTTATGCAGAACTTCTAACAAGATACAATCTTAAAAAGAAGTAAGTCTTTATAGTGGAAAGTCCTATCTCATTTTTAGAAGCTTTTGGTAGATGTACGACCAGACTTTTCTCCGCTTAAAGACTATTAATGTGTCAGTCGTGAAATCTATTCACTACTGAAAATGTCAGTGCATCATTTCACTACTCAGAAGTAAAAGCTCTTTGTGAGATTTGTCTATTATACTGAGTATTATTCATTCCAAATAACAAGGGAAGTAGGCATTAAATTGCACTATCCAGTTGAAAGTAATTGTTACAGAGGAAATAAAAAGCCATAGGAACATAGGAATTGCAATAATGGGCCAGACCAGTAGTTTATCTAGCCAAATATCTTAACTTTGACAGAGACTAAGATAGTAAAAGATACTCCTTAGCAGATGATTATTGAACAATGCTGCCCACAGGAGAAATTTAATACCTTTTTTATTAAAGTCTGGCATACACTTAGAGTTATTTATTACAATAAAATAAAAGAAATCTCAAAGCCTCTTTCTCAGTCTTTATCAAAAGAAATGTAAGTGGATTTTTAGTAGCTTTTATATATATAGCCCTCATTATTATTTCATATGTATATTATTCTAGCATGCAGAGATTAGTGCCTGGATCATAATCACATTTCAAGATACACTTCTCCACATTTTTACAGTGTAATTTTTACTTTTCATCTTCTTTTACGTTACCTAAAAATCTGTCACTGTTAAGCATATTTCAGGTACATTGTCAGGTGCTCCATGGTGTTGCTCAAATTGAAAAAATTATATTCTCTCCTGGCATTTTTCATTAACAAACAGGAAAGTGATTTGAACCACTATTTCCTGGAAAATTAGTCAGTTTAACTTCTCACTGAATACATGGCACAATGGCATAAGGGCTGGTACTGTCTATGGTACAAAGTACAGGTATGAAAAGAAAGTCAAGCTAAGCCCTGGACTCAGGAGCTGGGAAACTGCTCCTCTTACAAGAGGTACTGAAATAACTCATATGTACATATATGACACACCTTTTTATTTTGGTTTTATTTTGGTTATATATGGTTTATAAACCGTTGTTTATTTTTTATGGAATGACTCTTATTAAAATCATTCATTAATGAAGAACTCCATATAATTGAAAGCAATGTGCAAAAGGAAACAGCCCAATATTATGGGATACTCTTTTTTAGTTATAGGAAATCCTTGCCTGTAGGTGTTTGCAGGTGTGATGTGGACAGTTGTAACAACAGTGTGGCTAGAGTGGAAAATCACTGAAGAGAAGAAAATGTGTGGTGAAAAATACTGACCAAGAAAATACCTGCCAGCCTGAGAACTGTGAGCCTGGAAGCTAGACCTGGAAGCTAGAAGCATCCTTGAGAAGTGCAACCGGCATCTTTTAAGGAATTCTGAGTACCTAGAATCTAGAGACATCCTGAAATACTATCAATAAGTGCAAAAACAAGGAAATGTAATGGTAACTTATCAGAAAAACTGAAAAACAGTCTTGGAAAAAGTGAAAACATCCTCAGAAAGTAAGAACTGGTAACTGCCATTGGTTATTCTAATTTTAAGATCAGGAAGATTATCTGGAAAAATAAAATTTCTATCAAAGAACAGAAAAAAAACATTATCATCTACTGGTGAAATATAGAAATAAACAGCACCTCCTGGCTTCTCAAAGAGGTGGTGTCATACCCTCTCTTATGTCATTATAATATATAAAATAATACTTAATTTTATTCCAAAATGGAGCTTTTCTCTGAGAAATTCCCATGATACACATGCTTCCTAATTCTAGTTACATTCTTGGGCCAGTGGTAAAACCCAGCTCAGCAGACAACAGCATAAGAAGGATGAAGATTGTTTAAAACACCGTAACAATGTCATGCTACTTTTAAATTTTTTAACATAATTTACTTGAGGAAAGGAATACCATATTTGAAGCATGGTATAAAAGAAAAGGGCACTCTCTCTCTGTACAGATGGACACAGATAATATGAGAACTGTATGAACTGTCTGGGAAAAAGGACAGGCTTTTTTAATGTATGAAAAATCTGTCATATTAAAGTCATTTACCGTATAACTAGTAAATATTTGAACCTGACAGAATAATCACTGCTCTCAAAAATATATTCTGTGGCAATAGTTGAACATGTTATCTTTTTCCACCTTTTTTGTTCTTTTAGACATTAATCTCTCATACACACTTGCCATATCCATCTTTTATATTTTAAAGTGTTAATTTAGGTCAGCGAATTAAAGAGAAGACTAGAACATTTTGTAATAACAATGTGAGATGTAGCACGGAGGGAAGAGACTGTAATTATACTTTTTATATATACACACACGTATATATACATTTTTATAAATGTATATACATTTTTATAAATGTATATATGAAATCACAGAGCCATTCAGGTTGGAAAACCCCCTTGGGATCACCGAGTCCAGCCATCATCCCTACTCTACAAAGTTCTCCCCTAAAACATATCCACCACCACCACATCCAAACGGCCCTTAAACACATCCAGGGATGGTGACTCCACCATTTCTCTGGGAAGCCCATTCCAGTGTCTGACCACTCCTTCTGTGAAAAAGAAATTCCTAATGTCCAGTCTAAACCTCCCCTGCTGTAGCTTGAAGCCATTCCCTCCTGTTCTGTCACTAATTACCTGTGAGGAGTGACCAGCACCAACCTCTCTACAATGTCTTACTACAGGACTTAAACATTAGAATAATCATCATAAAGCTCCTGGCAGAAACCCAGCCTTCCAATGCACTCCAAGAGTACAAGAAGTCCTTCCTCATGGAGAGGATGATTAGACATTGGAATAGACTTCCCAGGGAAGTGGTGGAGGCACCATCCCTGGAGGTGTTCAAGGAAAGGCTGGATGTGACACTTAGTGCCTTGGTCTGGCTGATGTGGTGGTGTTGGTCATAGGCTGGACTTGATGATCTCAAAGGTCTTTTCCAACTTCAGTGATTCTGTGATTCTGTGAATACGTATGCAGTGCATCTGTAAAATTAGGTCACATACAACTTGATTTAGAAAGGTCTTTCTCTAAGCTCAGAAAGAGTTAATACTTGTTCCTGAGCTCCTTGCAAGAGTTTGCCTTCAGTCAGGGTTCACATTCAAGATGTATTTTTTTTCCTCAATTTAAGCAATGAGGAATCCATTTTTGAGTAGAAAATGTTAATGCAGAGGTGCTGAATGCCTTCTTTGCCTCTGTCTTTACTCCTGCAGGCTTTCCCCATGAGCCCCAGTTTCATATAGCCCCAGAAGAAGTCAAGATAAAGGAGGAGTTTGCTCAGGTAGACGAGGATTGGGTTAGGGATCAGTTGAGCAATCTGGACATCCATAAATCGATGGGTCCGGATGAAATGCATCCAAGAGTGCTGAGGGAGCTGGCGGAGGTCATTGCTAGGCCACTCTCCATCATCTTTGGTAAGTCATGGGTAACAGGAGAGGTGCCTGAGGACTGGAGGATAGCAAATGTCACTCCAGTCTACAAGAAGGGCAAGAAGGAGGACCCGGGTAACTATAGACCGGTCAGCCTCACCTCCATCCCTGGAAAGGTGATGGAACAACTTGTCCTTGGCACTATCTCTAGGCATATCAAGGACATGGGGGTCATCAAAAGCAGTCAACATGGTTTTAGCAAGGGTAAGTCATGTTTGACCAACCTTATAGTCTTCTATGAGGAAATTACTAGGTGGATAGATGATGGTAGAGTGGTAGATGTGGTCTATCTTGATTTGAGTAAAGCATTTGACACCGTCTCCCACACCTTCCTTGTAGATAAGTTGATCAAGTAAGGGTTTGATGATCAGATAGTGAGGTCGATCAAGAACTGGTTGAAAGGAAGAAGTCAGAGAGTTGTAGTCAATGGGGCAGAATCTAGTTGGAGGCCTGTGACTAGTGGAGTCCCTCAGGGATCAGTACTGGGACCGGTGTTGTTCAACATCTTCATCAACCACCTGGATGAGGGTACAGAATGTACCCTCAGCAAGTTTGCTGATGACACCAAGCTGGGAGGAGTGGCTGACACACCAGAAGGCTGTGCTGCCATTCAGAGAGACCTAGACAGGCTGGAGACTTGGGCGGGGAAAAACCTGATAAAGTTCAACAAGGGCAAGTGTAGAGTTTTGCATTTGGGGAAGAAAAATGCCATGTACCAGTACAGGTTGGGGGCTGACCTGCTGGAGAGCAATGTAGGAGAAAGGGACCTGGGGGTCCTAGTAGACAGGAGGATGACCATGAGCCAGCAATGTGCCCTTGTGGCTAAGAAGGCCAATGGCATCCTGGGGTGTATTAGAAAGGGTGTGGTTAGTAGGTCAAGAGAGGTTCTCCTCCCCTCTATTCTGCATTGGTGAGGCCACATCTGGAGTATTGTGTCCAGTTCTGGGCCCCTCAGTTCAAGAAGGACAGGCAACTGCTGGAAGGAGTCCAGCGCAGAGCCACAAAGATGATTAAGGGAGTGGAACATCTCCCTTATGAGGAGAGGCTGAGGGAGCTGGGTCTCTTTAGTTTGGAGAAGAGGAGACTGAGGGGTGACCTCATCAATGTTTACAAATACGTAAGGGGTGAGTGTCAAGAAGATGGAGCTAAGCTTTTCTCAGTGATGAGCAGTGATAGGACAAGCAGTAATGGATACAAATTGGAGCATAGGAGGTTTAAGGTGAATATCAGAAAAAAAATTTTTACTGTGAGCACTGGAACAGGCTGCCCAGAGAGGTTGTGGAGTCTCCTTCACTGGAGACATTCAAAACCTGCCTGGAAGCATTCCTGTGTGATGTGCTCTAGATGACCCTGCTCTGGCAGGGGGGTTGGACTAGATGATCTTTGAGGTCCCTTCCAACCCCTAGGATTCTAGGATTCTATGATTCTATGATTCTATGATTCTCTTCTGGCTCTTTCTCATCAAGCTGTTTCAGAAGGGCTTGTAAGTGAAAAACACCGAAGAGATAAGAGGCATAATTGTGACAATAATAGTGATAAAACCCACAAAAGAGACCCTTTTTAAGCCTGAGAATGTGACTTTCTCAAATACAGGATGAAAATTTGTGAAGGCATGATTGATATCCTATGATAATATATGTGAAAAATTGGAAAAATAACAGTAGCCCAAGGAGTGTTTGGAGGTTGGTTTTGTTTTTTGTTTTTTTTTTCTGCAAGAACAAGCAGACTAAGTGTAATAATAAATACCCTTGAATGATCACTAAATCTCCATAAAATGAGGTTGTGTATGCAAGAGTAAATGTACATTAGTTTCAATGGAAAATCTGTGCCCAAAATATACTGTAGCAAAAAGCTTTAAATATGTAATGAACAATCTTAGCAAAAGTTACATGGAAGGAGATTCCAGAAGACTAAGCAATAACAAGGAAACTGGAACATTCTGCTTCTAACCAAGTTGCATTTTTTTTTTTAATATATTTTTTTAATACTGC
Organism: Apus apus; assembly: GCF_020740795.1. Lineage (NCBI taxonomy): Eukaryota > Metazoa > Chordata > Aves > Apodiformes > Apodidae > Apus > Apus apus. The sequence goes on from NC_067284.1 coordinate 5,644,397, forward strand.
AGGGAGGGGGGAAAGGAAAAAAAATAAAGAGTCAAGTAAAAAAGGTGAACCAGGAAGTGAAACAGTTGTAAAAGAAAATGCCCGTGGACTGTGAATGAGGGAAAGCAAAGGGGAGATAAAAAAGTAGTGGATTTTGCACCCTTGTTACTAATTTAAGATGGAAGTTGTATCTAAGAAGGCTCCTGGAACCAAAATATATCTGTTACTTTTCTATCTCAGCTGCTATTTCATATATACTGTCACTGAAGTGGTCCAATCTAAAAATAAATGCTTGGAATTAAGGGATGATAGAAGTTTTACCTTTTACATAAGTGGGGATAGACTCATGGACCAGTTACAATAACTGCAGGTTTGAACATCTGGAAAAAAAGTGTTGATCAATCTAAATACTAATAAAGCTTTTCAGTAATACTGGAAGCATTTTTCTCATACTTGGTGGACACAATTCCCACACAATCTTTTTACAAAATATCTGACCATTTTTACTTGAACTGCATTTTTCCACTATTATGCTGTCTGACTTCACCTTGTACTCACTTGATCAACTGTGATGGCATGTCATTCATGACAATAAATGGTGTTGCTTGAAGCACCACATATTAAAGACATGGCATTAAAACTGTGCCTTATCATCTATCATTCCATTTAAATTCACTGTCGTTTTTACAGCACCACCTCGTGCATCTCACTTTGCCTCTGTAGATCATTTGGGTACTTCTTAAAATCAGCTTCTAATTTGCTATAGGTTCCAAAATAGTTTATGAAGATCTTGCCAGTGTTCAGTCTTCCATGAACTATGTGTTCTGCTTTGTTCAAAGAGCACACCTGAGCAGCAGGATTGAACGTGTGCTGTGCCTGATCATGCATTCTGCACAGAGAAAAGGGAAGGGAGAGCATCCCTGGCCTAAAGGCAGATGAATTGCTTTCTCTGGAGAAAATATTAATAGTGAATAATAGGTGGAAAATAAAAATCAGAGACAATTATATACTAAGGAGTCTAAATACAGGAAAGTTTGAGAGACTAGTGAGCAAGTAGAGTGTTAGAAATTATAGAAGATGACTTTCCTAGGAACCTGGAAAGACCTGAAAAGAGTTTATTACAGCCAAACAATTTGTTGAATAGATCAGTTCTGGAGTTTTGTGCTTGTCCTGTCTAGCCTGCTCAATCTAAAACTTACACACAGATCAAATCCCATCTCTGACTGATTCTGACTGATATCTGACTGATATCTTTGTTTGTACTTTCTTTGTTTTCTTTTGTTCTCAGAAGTTCTGCAATTCTGTAATAGTAATTTTAAAAGAAAATAAAAGGAAAATAAGTAGAACAGTAAAATTAGAACATCTTAGTGTCTACTCTTCACATTTTTTACATTTAAAATCAAATTATTATTTACTTCTCTGAACTAGTATCCTTGATCACAGGATGGTACCCTTCTTACAGCTAATTAACTTCATATTAACTTGTTCTTCTCACTTTCTTTATGCTTACTGCAAACAGTTGCTTTTTGTTTGCTGATTTCAAAAGTCACAAGTATTGGAATTTTCCGTTTTATTCCCATTCTACAATCATCAAAATAGTTAAGTTTTTCTTAGTTTGTCTAGAGGGATAAGCAAATAACTTAAGGGCTATGTAAATGTGCAATGAATCAGCTAAAAGAATTTTTGTGAAATAAATGCTATCTCTTTATAGAACTAAATTGCAAAGTTCAAGCTTTTCTACCTTCCTAAGTACAGCACTACCAAGCATCACTGCTTTCAGTATCATCCCAAAGTCCCAAGAACAACCCTTAAACAGTATTTACTAATTCCCAAACACTCAGCATCAAAGAAAAGTTACAGATGCAATTCTAAATAGCCTTGACACCCTTGTTCAGTGTCTGAATAGCAAAAATAAGCAGACAGGCTGCCAAGTATTTCTCCAAAGTAGTTATTTCCCTTTTAGCTGTGTAATTTTAATTTACATGGAAATCATCAGTACTTTGAAGTGATACTTGTCCATCAAGCTTTTGATTTCCTATCTCCCTAACGTGCTGTAATAGAAATCCAAGTCATTGATTGGTTGGACAAACATAATTGATTCAAACAAAAGTTGTTCATATTGAGTGTTTCAAGTTCCTCTGAACTTACTGAAGTCCATTCATTAGAGAACGATGTCAGGCATAAATATATTCCATTGAACAGTACTCCACCAATTTCACATTATGCTTTATGGAATAACATAGGCCAAGTGAAGTACAACTATGTCACAAATGCTTTTTTACTCATTTGGGTACACATAGAATATCTATAGATTTGAATATAAGGTACCTGTATTTAAAACCACACAGAACCTATTCGAAGTACATTACTGACACTAATGTGTCAAATACCCAACAGTTTGAAAGTGCCAGAATTTTACTTAAATTTATTGCCCTTGTCCTTTGTTTCTTTCTCACTTTTCTGTTCTTCTTTAATACACTAGATGCAGGATTAAGCAGATAAAATTTCCCTAACCTAGCTATTCAATATTTCTTTTGTAGTCATAAGAAAGAGAGATACCTTGGGGTACTTCTTCATTTCACCCAAAAGTGGAGATCAACGATAGATCAGATTAAGTGCTATTTTAAAAATCTCTCTTTTGTCATCACCAGTAGAAAATGAGCATATGGTGACAAGTGCAGCTGTTTGTGTTATAGACCTCTGAACTTATTCAGTATCTCTCTTGAATGCCTTCAGGAACATGCTGATCATTTTCATCTCCAAATGAATCTGCAGAAGTCAAGGAGCTCAGCACCTCCTTGAGGGAGGAGTAGATTCCATTTAAAAATAAATAATAAATAAATAAATAAATAAATAAATAAATAAAATCAGATTTTTAGATTTCTTTCTGCCCTTTGCTTGATGCCATGAAAAAAAAACAAACAACAGTGGGATTTTTGTAAAGGGGAATGATGAACTTGTAACCTCTTTTTTGGTGGTGGTGAGTGGTGTTGCAAGTGTCAGAATGGTAGTAACTGGGAAAAAATGCAGAAAAAATGCACAAAAATGTAAAAAGAGGTCTTAAACTAAAGCCCTGTTGCTTTCCTCTCCTCTGTCATAGTTATGAAAGATGTGTTCGCACTCAGAAAATTAGAAGCACAGACTCTAACATCTTGCTTCAAAATGCATGGTAAAGTTCCATACATGTCAAACTAGAAGTTCTCATATCTCAAAGATTTTTTTCTTTTTCTTTTTCTCTTCTTTCCCCCCCCCCCCCCCTCTGTTTCATATTTTAAGTTACAAAAAGCCAATCTTAATGAATTCCAAACTTTAGCAGGATGAAGCATTCAATAGGTGGCATCTGTTTCATCTTGCTCATCTGTCTCACTTCTGGTTTCCTTGTATCAATATTTCAGGAGATTTTTATATTATAGTTCACAAATTCTAAATATTATTGTTTTTAATAACAAGCAGGCTGTTTAATAAATTAATGTTTAAATATTGAAGACATATTTGAAAAGCTGTAAGATTTTTGCAATAAATTTTAAGGAGTAAGGTTAATATTTGTTGTCTCTGGTTTCTTTCAGATGTGGGTGTTCTACTGAGGTCACTAATAGTGACACTTGAGAGGATAAACACAGGATACGTTGGTACAAGAAAAAAAATACCTAAACATACTTTAGCTGTTGATTCCATATTTTTAAATTCAAAGTTGTCTCCTTCAGAAAATCTCCTATAGAACTGCATGTCCCATGAATTCTTTGTGTAATTTACCCATTACTCCATATTTATGAGAATATAAATTAGGCAATTGACAATATAAATCTTCTGTATACATTTTTTGGATCTGCCAAGAGTATGCAGGTCAGACTGCTATTGTTGATTCATTGTAGCAAAATGTTGAAGTGAAAAATTAACTGTTCTAAGGGGAAACTCATATACAATGTACTTAAAATTAAGTATTACATAAAATACTAATAAGAGTCTCAGATGTGGATACTTAGAGACTCACAGAATCACAGAATGTCTAAGGTTGGAAGGGACCTCTAAAGGTCATCTAGTTCACTTGTTTGGATGTTTTTCCTTCCAGCTGCAAAAATGTCATGTTCATTTTACTGAAAGGTTTGCTCATGTGAACCAGAGGCAGCAACTGAAACTGAGAATGTCAGATTATCAGATCTTTTATTTCAAAACTTAGGTGTGTTTAAGTGTTCAAAAGTTAAAATGTTTAATAAAAAATAAATAAATTCTCAAAGATTCTTCTATTTAACATTGCAGGAATGAACCCAGCATTACAGTAATCAGTTTCATCCAAAAACCTCCATAGGCTTTCTGATATGACTCTTCAGAGTTTTAGTACTCCCAGGAGTGGACTAATGATCCACTAACCCATAATTAAAGAGATTTACTTCCACTCCCTGATCATCTCAGTGTTTTTAGATGAGCTTAGGAAGGCTGTATTAAGGAACAGAGAAATAAAAACCACGAGCTTAAAACCAAATTAAGGTGTTTTTTTTTTCCTTGCTTCTGAAGTCAGTAAATATATGTGTGTGTATATATATATTTACATATTTATATGCAAAGGACTTTGTATCATAGGATAGACAGGTCCTCTAAGGATTTTAGATAGTCAAATTAATTAGCTATTGTGAGTCAGGTATTTCCCTTTTTGTAGAGAATACATGAAAAATAGGAGAAAAGTAATTTATACTGGTGACAACAGAATTTCCAATAAAATAAGCAAAGTAATTATTCTCTGAGTAAGATATGATTAACTCTAGAGTTAGTCAGAGAATGGGAAAACATTAACATAAAATTCACTCATCAAAAATATTAGAATTGATGGCCAAAATTTTTACAGTTAATAAGACAACCAGGTCTAACTGTAATAATTTAAAGAAATTCAGTCTATTGTTGCATTTTTCAATTTGTTTAATAAAAAATGTAATTTCTTGATATTGATCACACCTGTTTTTACTTTATTTCTCATGAACAAGATCTGAACAAAATACTGGCAAAAATCACATTAAAACCTGACCTCAGTGTGTTTGAATATGAAGACTTGTCTCCCTATCAAACCTTGCTGTTGCTTCTAACCAAACCTGTTCACCCAAATATCACTGAGGAACATAAAAGCTTTCAGCAGGCATAGGTGGATGGGTGTTCTGTTCTTTGCTGCTACTTGTCTGTAACTGATGAAAGTCGTGACTAAGGATAGCTCACAATGTCCTACAAAAGTAGAAAAGCTTTCAGACCTAAACAAATACACAGACAAAAAGTAGAATGGGCAGAATAGTTCTTAAGAATAATACTAAAATTTCCATGCCAGTGTAACTCAGGCTAATTGACACTGGCAGATGACTTTGCAATGACCCTTTCCTTTGTATTTGAAAAGTTGTGGCAGTCTGGTGAAGTTCCCACTGACTGGAAAAGAAAAGAAGACACTTGGAACAACAGTTTCTGTGCCTTGCAAGATGAAGGAGCAGATCCTCCTCAAGGCTCTGCTAAAGCACATATAAGATGTGAAGCTGGTTTTGATAACCAGCACAGTTTCAATAAATTGTGCCTGACAAATTTGGTGGCCTTCTGTGACACGGTACAGCATCAGTGGACAAGGGAAGAGCAACTGATGTCATCTACTTGGGGTGATGGTGGATGAGAAGCTCGACATGAGCTGACAATGCGTGCTCGCAGCTCAGAAAGCATCTGTGTCCTGGGCTGCATCAAAAGCAGCATGGCCAGTGGATCAAGGGAGGTGATTCTCTCCCTCTACTCCACTCTTGTGAGACTCTACCTAGAACAAGGTGTACAGTTCTGGAGCCCACAACATAAGAGGGATGTAGTACTCTTGGAGAAAGCCCAAAGAAGGGTCATGAAGATGATCAGAGGGCTGGAGCACCTCTACTGTGAAGACAGACTGAGTGAGTTGGAGTTATTCAGCCTGGAGAAGAGAAGGCTCCAGGGAGACCTCATAGCACCTTCCAGTAACTGAAGGGGCTACAGGAAAGCTGGGAAGGGACTTTTTACGAGGGCATTTAGTGATAGGAAAAGAGGTAATGGTTTTAAACTGGAAGAGGGGAGACTTAGGTGAGACATGAGGAGGAAATTCTTTAGTGTGAGAGTGGTGAGACACTGGCCCAGGTTGCCCAGGGAAGCTGTGGAAGCCCCAGTCCTGAAAGTGTTCAAGGGCAGGTTGGATGGGGCTCTGAGCAACCTGGTCTATTGGGAGATGTCCCTGCCCGTGCCGGGGTTGGATCTAGATGATCTTTAAGGTCCCTTCCAACCCAAACCATTCTATGATTCTTACTCTAATATTGTGGCTTGAAGCACAGAAAAGTAGAGAACTTCTCTCATCTACTTACATGGCTCAAATTGAGATTATTGATGAAGCAAACTGATGAAGAAAATTACTCCTGAAGCCAGAAAGAGGTTAACCAAGTAAAAATTATTAGTTTAGAAGACAGCTTGGGAAACAGGTAGCTGGCTGTCTAAGCAATTATGCAGTTGACAAAGCCAGCTACCTGCTTCCCCATACTGTTTTGTGGTAATTGTATTTTTTTATTTTTAATTTTTTGTGTCTGCAGAATTAGACTTATTGCAGCATGTGTCCCCAGTGTTCAGTGGATCTATGCCAAGACCCATTTGCTGGAGATCAACTTCACTGACTTCGAAAATGAAGCTTGAAAGATGGATTTTGTAATTTCTCATCCAATCATAACTATACAAAAGTTCATTCCCACATGTATTTTTTTTTTTTTTTTTTAGTGTAACAATGTGAGGAGTTTTGAATGAGGATAAGTGAAGAAAGTCTACATGTTCTTATAATTCAATGATACAACCAGTCTTGAAAAATTCATGCTGTGGAAATGGGGCTCCAGTATAATTTCTTTTATAAAAACTAAAGTTTGCTAATAGTTTTCTGATAACCCAGGGAAGTAGGAGACTTATCTCATTTACGTACAAGATTCAATTTGAAATTAATTCCATGGAACACCTCAAGGGTGCTTAGATTTTTGCAGAAAAGGAATTCCACCTATTCTCACTGCATCAGTTCTTCAAATTGCATTGCATAACTGACAATCCATGAAATGCATCTCCAAAAAAGTTACAAATACCTGACTTTGTAGTAGATGGAGTAAAGTACACAAACAAGACTGAAGTAAGACTGTTTAAGTGTCATCAGTAATTCAAAGAGATTTAGTTAATATTTTGTATACGCCCTTTAATGTTGGTATAGATGTTAATACACAGTCAGTTAGTCAGATTAAATATAAATAAAAAATCAAACAAAACCGAACCTTTTATCAGTGTTACCTTTCAACCCCCTGTTTGTAAACTGAATTGTGCCTTAGTGTGGAACAACCAAGGGGAAAGATCTGAAGTTTCTTCTATATAGAAGATTTCTCTGTCTCTCTGACAAGCCTCTGTTAAGAAAAAGAAAATAGAAGGAAAAAAACCAACAAACGTGTGTTATGCAAAAAAAAACCAACCATATTTTATGCCACAACACCAGCCTAAGAAGCTTGTTTTAAAGTGTATACCAAATGGAAAAGATAAAATAAAAACCTCTGGTATGTTAAAAAAAATAAATTATCCCTGAAATTAGAATCAAACTAAATTAATTTGACATAAAGGAAAAAAGGACTAATTAAAATCTCCGATGAGCCACAGATGACAGCTTGGTAGTAAATTAAGTAAGTTCTGTAATAGTAACCTGAAACAGCATGTACCAATAAAAAAAAATCTTCTATTTAGAAAATAAATCTCAATGTCTTGTGCCACTGAGAGTGCTATGAGGAAAACAGAAAAGAATGCAATCAAATGTGGTGATGTCACCGTGTGACTCAGGTCCGACAACAATGCTCTCGATCCCCTCCCCCTCCCACCCAGGCAGGGAAGGAGAGAGAGAAAAAGAGAGAGACTTGGCTGGATTGAAAACTAAACTACACAGCTTTAATTAAACACTAATGAATGATATAAGAAAATATATACAATTATATACAAATATGTTCAGATATGGTCAAAAGCCTCTCACCTTCCCCCACCCCCAGCAACTCCCACAGCACTCCCCTCAGCTGGAACAATCCCGAGAAATCCTGGAGCTGCTGCTGGAGAAAGCAGAGAGTGATGAGGGTCAGGAGAGCTCAAGCCTAAGGGTTGATGGTGCTGGATGGACGGAGTCCTCCCTGGATGCTGGTCATGGACGGAAGAGAAGGGAAGAAGAAAAAGGAAGGAAGTTGTCTTCTGTCATCTCTGACCTTCCTCTGAGCTTACGTAGATACATGGAATGGAATATCTCTGGCCAATTTTGCTGTCTGTCTAACTCAGCCTCCTACCGGGGGGGTCATAAATCTCCCCGTAGCATCTGAGCCGGCAGAGTGAAGGTGAGACCTTGAAGCCCCAGCAGTTAGAAAAACATTCCAGTGTCTTATCAGCTCTAGCTAGAACACACTGTTGCTAGTTAAAAGAAAGCCTGCTGAAGGAAAATAATAATAATAATAATAATAATAATAATAATAAAAAAAATCAGTAAAAAAGGAAAATTGGCTTAATCCTGGCTCAAACCAGGACAGGTGATTTTCAAGCATAAGAGTTAGTAAATTTAAGCATTAGAATGAACTGACCACTGCCCTTATAAAAAGTGGTCCCAATTATTTGGACTTTGGAGAGAGGCAAATTTATTTGGGTTGTAGCATTTGTTCTTAATACATGGAGCTGAAAAGAAAACGAAGACTTACTTCCATACCACTGCTTTTAAATATCATCAAATTCTGGTAGTATGTCCTAAAAAAATGCTCAAAGTGTTTTGTGGAGTAGAAAGGAAATAGCAAAAAAAATCAGGACATAGCAATCTGGTCCAAACATGAAGCATTTGTGATCAGTTTCTAAAAGCCATACTGACATTTACAGTGTTTTCCTCACACATTTCTGTAAATGAGACTAAAATTAGAGTGGGTACTGTAATAATATTTCTGCATCTTAAAAAGAGAAACTGTTCCAGTCAGGTGAATCCCAGTCTGAACTGTGCTCCTGGGTTATGTGTTCCCAGGTGAAGACTTTACACGTCTCCCCATTGAACTTTATAAGGTTCCTGCTTGCTCACTCCTCCAGCCTGTCTAGATCAATTGCAGGGTCAGCCTCTTCACTCTCTCGGTGTCATCAGCAAACTTCATCAGGGTGTTCTTGATCTCAACATCCAGCTCATTTATGAAGATGTTAGATGGCCCAATATTGATCCCTGGGGGACCCCACCCGTGACCAGTTGCCAGTTTGAGAAGGAACTATTTGTTATCACCCTCTGGGTATGATCTGTCAGCCACTTCCCCACCCACCACAGAGCATTTGTCAAGGCTGTAATGAATCAGATTCTCTAGTAGGAGGTTGTGGGGGACCACATCAAAAGACTTGGAGAAGTCCAGATAGACAATGTTCACCCTACCTCAAAGGAGAAGGTTACTTTGTCATAGAAGGCAATCAGGTTTGTCAAGCATGATTTGCCCCTGGTAAATCCATGTTGGTTTTTCCCAGTCACATGCTTCAGTTGACTTGTGATTGTCCCCAGGAGAATTTGCTCCATGATTTTCCCAGGGACTGAAGTGAGACTAATGGATCTATAATTTCCTGGGTCCTCCTTTGGACCCTTCTTATAGATGGAGGTGACATTAGCCTTCCTCAGTCTTCAAGGACATCTCCCAGTCTCCACAACTTCTCAAATATTATGGAGGGTGGCTTAGCAATGACATTAGTAGTTCTCTCAACACCCTAGGGTGGATGGCATCAGGACCCATTGATTCATATGGGTCAAGCTCCTGTAATAGCTGCACAAATAACACTACTAATAGAGTGCACATCATTTCAGTCAAGATTCACTACCACTTTATGAATATCATCAAGGAATAAATTCTACATGTCAAATAACTTCTTTACTGTACTCCTCCTGTTTAAATTGACATTCTTAATTTCTTTATTTTGCAGCAGAGATTCTTTGGTATCCCTAACAATCACTGTAAAACACTTTTTCTTCTCTTGACCCTGTAAGAGCAACCTTCCCTTGTGCCATACACCTAAGCTGTGGAACCAGTCTACTAACGTAGACTGTGAAAAAGAAGATGTGCCAAGAAACCAAAGCACTTTTGTATTGTCCCAGATATCTAAAACATATAAATGTTCAGTGCACTACTTGGTGGAATAAAATATTATACTTTGCCTATGTCCAGCTAAGTAGAAAATCAGCTGTGACTTCTGTGACCCAAAGTAGAAATGCATCTAACAATAAAATAACCCTAAAAACTGAGCCTAACCTATTTCCACTAAGGATGCGTCTGAAAGCTCTGCTTCCCTCATCCAGCTGAGTACCTGTTTCTTTCCTCAGAAGAGAAAACTCAGCATTCCAGGTCTTTTGATAGCCTCTTTTTTTTTGACAGAATATGTCAGATATTATAGCTAAAGTGCCCTTTGTAAGATATCTGGACAGTCCAGACAACTTTAATCTTTCACTCGGAAATGTGCTCTATTTTGTCCGTAAATACTAGGCATTCATGTCACCTTCCCAATTAGAATAAAAGTTCTTTTCATTCTGTGGGTGGAACTATAGCTGTTCAGTTTGAGGCATTTTTTGTGTTTGCCTACCTAGTGAACAAGTAGTAAGTTGAAAAATTCTACTTCTCCCCTTCAGGATGTCTTGGTCTGCTCTCAGAAGTGGTCTCAAATTCGACATAAATATTTTGATTCAACATGCAAAGAAATTGTTTGTATCTTGGTATTTACCCTTTTTTTTGAAACCAGAACTGGAATAATTAATGAATTGGAATGACCAGGTTTGAATTATTTAGCCACAGCCTTTTGTAGATCAGAACTGTGACATTTATAGAACACATTATGCTTAGTTAAATTTTCATAGAAGATGGATGGCCTTGAAAGCCTCAGGTTTACAAGCACCTGTTCAATGCAATAATAGTGAAACTACCCAGTAGTTACAAAATGTTTTTTATGGATAATTGGAATTTCATTAACCTTCCAATTAAAACCAGACAGGAACATCTCTTCATTTTCTGCCACTCAGAATATCTCACCACAGATAACTGATCATGTCAAATCAAAGCTTACCTTTAAAGACTTCAATTACATAGAAGTGTGAAATGACTCAGAATTATTCCTTTGAATAAGACACAACAGAGTGTTGAGGTCTGTAAGGATGTCTGAATGCTGAAACTCAGCTTAAGTGGACAAACTTAAATTTTGTCATGAGTGGTTCAAATAAACAGTAAAAAACCCTTAAAATTCCTCAGAAGAACCACTGCCACCAGAGATAAAACTATTCTGCTAAGAACCAGCATCCTAAAATCAATTCTTCAGTCACATAGTTTAATGTATCTGAAAGGAAATTCCTCCAAGCCATCACTTTTTCTATTAGGCATCCATCCAAGAATTATTTGTCTCATTCAGCAGTAAAAACAGTAATGTATTCCTCCTTCTCCTGGAGTGTTTAATCATTGATTTTACCATGTATAACAACTCAGATTTCTTTTCCTGTCTATAAGATGAAACATGGCATTAGAAAGTGATTGCCTTCATTCTATTGATTTAGAATAATAATTAAAAATAATTTAAAAAACCCCAACAGCTACACAACACTTACTGACGTATTCTGTAAACAAATACACACCTGTATTGTTAACAACATAGACATCATCACTAGAGGTTCAGAACTGGGCTTGCATTCAAACAAAAGGTCCACAGTTTTCTTGAAGTCTTTGAAATTATATCCCTCAACATGTGACTAAGCCACTATTTTTATTTTTAGTAAGACCTGTGCAGAGATCTTCACTGAATAAGAGCTAGCTGTAAGCAAGAAGTTGAGCAAGAAGTTACAATGTTCATTGTGTTGATCATTTTAAAAGAAGTTTCTCTTAGTCTCTCCAAGCCTAAGGTTTGCACAAGCTTGCCTACATAAATGACAAATCATCATAAAAATGCCATAAGGTTTCTAAAAATACATATGATATGAATTTCTCAAATATCTGAAGAAGTTTAAGGACAAGACGTTTTCTTCAGCTGCCTTCTTGAGCAAGTCCACACAAAATTACGTAGTATCTTCACATAAGGAAGTCTGGCACTTCCTTATTAATATAAGAAGCATTTGTTATTTACAAACAACTAGATTGTTAATTGGATATATCCTAATTGCGTGTTGTTTATTCATTACATGACTAAAGGTTCAACCCTACAAACACAAAGGGACACAGAGGCATGATGGCTATGTAGGAAACTCCAGCAAGTGTCAACCCCCGGGGCCTCCCAGGGGAATGTCAGCCCCATGAGCTTGGTGAGACCCATCACAGTGAGACAGAAGGAGCAGTTCTTAAGGCCATCTTCCACACTGAGGAGGTCATTGCATTGGGATCTGAGGTCTGTTATGGGATACAGAGATAGAGCACTTCGGAACTATATAAGACTTATTACAGGATGTTTAGTAGAGGAGCCAAAAGTGGAGAAGAGGAGGTATCATGGAGGTTTTGGGGAGGAACAAACATGGGAAAGCAAAAGCATAAGGGTTCGTTGCATGTAAAAAGGGATCACACTGTTTGCTTGTCTGCCCATACCCTGCACCTAATAAACAAAACCCGTCCTTCTTGTAAAAATCCATTTTAAACAATTATATTGGTTATGGGGTATGGATCCAGGGTCAGATAGCGGATAGATTGTCTAAGACCAGCTATTGGAGGGATCTACATTTTATACATTCATTTATTTCCTACTAATGGACCTTCATCCTGAACATCCAGAAAGGATCACAGGATTAGGCTCTTGTGCCATCAATGTTTATGTGACTGTTTCTCTCTGGTACCATGTGTGACTGACCAGGGAAATGTGTTAATAGCATATGTATGCCTACTGGGAAAGCACAGTGGATAATGGATTGCTATGTTAATATTCAGAGTTTTCCTTGCTTACCTGTCTGTTCTCATGGCTCTATTCCTTGTCTTCAGCATCAGTGTCAGTACATGTTCTACCTCTGCATCCACATTTTTTTGGTAATTTTTAAAGACAACTGAGATAATAAAATTAGAAAATTACATTACAAACGTGGAGACGTTAGCACAATGAAGAAAAAATATTTTACTTCCTGTGAATAGCTGGTGGAGGGCTTAGCCTTGGCAAACAGTCCAACCAGTTGCTCTCCTTACCAGAAAACAAGGAGAAAACAAGATGTGAAAACGTGTTGGTTGAGATAAAGGCAAGGTGAATTGTTATAATTTACTGTCATGGTCAAAAAAGACTCCACTGGAAGAAAATACATTTAATTTATTGCCATTTAAAGCAAGCTCAGGTAGTGAGAAACAAAGACAAACACTAATATTTGTAATATTGCTTTCCCCACCTTGTCCCAAGCATTCTTCAAGCCCTTCACTCCAGACTGTCATACTCTTCCCTCAACAGCAAGGCAGGGATAGCAGGGTTATACTAAGTACATAAGGGTTACTCTCTGCCACTCCTTCCCTTACATATTTTTTCTCTGCTTTAGCATGGGATCTATCATGAGCTGCAAGCCCTTCACTAAAAATATCCATTGGTTCTGGCATGGGATCCTCCACAGGTTTCAGTGAATGTTTACTCTGGCAGCTGGAACACCTCCTGTTCCTTCTCCTCCTCCTCTCCTGACCTTGGTGTTCCCACTCCTTTTGGTCTCTCACTCCTTTTTGTTATATCTTCCTCTCTTCGTGTGTTTTTTCTGCCCTTTCTCAAATATATTTTCACATAGATGCCACCAGCTTTGTTGATGGGCTCAGCTCTAGTGTGAGGTGGATCCTTTGAGGAGCTGGCACAGGGCAGCCTCCAGCCTTTTTTCACACAAATCACCCCTAAACACCAACTTACACTCCCCACCCCTGACATCAAACCCTTGCAGTGGACACCCAATAAAAGTAAAGATATTATAATTCTGTTACCTTTGGTTTTAAATAATCTCTTCTGTCTCTGCTACTTTATATCTGACCTAGGTGAAATAAAGAAATAAATTATGGTCACATTACTGGTAATTGTAAAATGAAGTATCTATATCTATTTCATTTTCTGGCACTCATATATGCATTTGAATGGAGCTCCATGCCTTGTCTCCAGGAATCAAACCAGTGGTGTTGAAATAACTATTTAAGCACAGCTTCAGGTTGCAATGAAATTGCCATAAAAGATTTAAGACAATACATTGTATCTCACAGCTGAAGGTAAAACCATGCATGTAGTTATTCAGAAGAACTCCATGACTCTGTATTTTCTCTCCACCTTCTATAATTTATTGTGTTTAACCTAGAATATTTATATAAATGAGGATTTTTTTAAAGAACATTAAATTATTATGTGAGATTCCAGCCTGATCAATCGACTATTACCTGTCTTCTTGTTCTAAGTGAAAATCATTAAGATGTCATTTAGAATAAGATAATAGAAAATATCTGGTTTATGTTATACCCATTTCACTTCCTATATAACCATTTATAAGCATTTCAGAGTTCAGGCATGAATCTGATGAATGCAGAGATGAGCTAGAAAACAGATAATACAAGCATCAGGAAGCTGCAGGTATCTGTGGTCACAGAACATCAACTAATTAAACTACTCTGTATACTTTGGATCAGTAGTGCACTTTAGACCAGTAATTGCATTTAAGATCTGTAGTTCTATGACATTGTTATGGGAAGCACTGCTGATTAAATGTCATTGCACAGCTGAGGAAGCAAATTATGCCATTAGATATTCCATCCTGTTTTAAAAAATGATACTGTCTGTGTAGCATGACAACTACCTTTAACAAGATATCCAAAAATGTCTTCCTAAAACTCACAGTGTGTACAGGAGCTCTGTTTCTTATTCTAGGCATTCCATGTCTTTATTTCACCATCTGGTATATCATGCCTGAGCTTAATAAGAAATTTTGTAGCTTGCTAAGTCATATAATTTTAAGAAGATACTTATATAAAGGTTAACCTTTAAAATAAGCAATATGGAATGTAAAGTGGCAGAAATTTGATTAAGGAAGGGAAAAGGAAGTAGCTATATATTTTGCTTATCATCTGATGTTCTAGTAAGAAGCTACCATGAGCAAAAGGAAAAAATTAATTGCAAAGGATTCCACAAAACTTAGGTGATTTTATTGTAAATTCAGATAGGTGATAGACATTGTTCTTCATCCTATGATCTCTCCATCCTTCTAGGTAAGAGATAAGACAATATATTGTGTATGTATATATATATATATATATATATATATATTAAAAAAAAAATTAGTGGAGATTTCAGTAATACCTACAACCTCCCAGGCCAAAAATGTATGAATGCTTAAACAACACTCAACAACAACAACCGACTGGCAGTCAACCTGACTACTTAGTTGTTAGCTTACTCTAGTTGTTTCTGAGACACCTTCCCCCAGCTCTCACTACCTGCCACCTGTGAAGGTTTAGGAGTACTCATGAGTCAGAGGAGGATTCTTCCACTAAGCAACCATGATCTGATTGTAGCCTGGTATACCAGGATTATGGAGAGGAGTATCCTACCGTAAATGTAAACCAAAATTTCTTTGGCAAGAGCAGGAATAACAGGAAAAGCAAACCTCAAATCTCTCCCTCCGGGCAATTTGGATTTAGTAGATATCACCATGCTAAAACAACTGCAAATTTGTTCTGTCTGATTTATCAAACCAGTAAATGGTACCTGTCTTTCTTTCCCTAGAGACTTGAAAATTTAGTTCTGAACATAACAGACTGAAGGACACAAGATTTCCTTTTTTGTTTTCTGAGTGAGTTCTGCTAGAATTGAATCTATGACCAATAGTCTAGGAAGTTCCCTTGTCAATCCTGAGAAAGCCCCATGTTTGAACATCATAATTCATTTACACTGAACTTCACATTTAGAACACGAAAGAAGGCAAAATCATTACTGCTGTGAATCTACAGAAAGCATGTCTGTGGAGAGAAACAATGCCAAGAACAGGATGGTGACCCCGTGCTCCTCGGGTGGTCCACAGCTAAAAGCAAAATCAGCAGTGGAGGCAAACAAGAGACTGCTTATTAAAAAGGGCAGGAGGAAATGCTGACACTCATATGTCATTAATGAAAAATTAATTCAAAATCTTAACTGTGTCCTGCAGCTCCTGGAAGCAGTCACAGCAGTGTGCCAGCATACTGAGCAGAAAGAAGTGAGTGCATTACACAGACAATTTAAAGTGAAAATTCTAGAGAGCACAGAAGGATGCACACATCAAATTACTCAGTTATTTTAAGCAATGCTGAATGGTTCCAGCATCTGGCAGGTGGATTTGCTGTGGCACGTCTGTTTTTTGTTAACAAAACTGTGTTTGAAAAAGAATCCAGAGGGATGTTGTAGCAATATATTAAAACCATGAAACCTTTTTAAAAAATATATCGAGATCTTGATACAGCTTTGGGAGATGACATTTTTAAAGGTAATGGACAGAGTGGTCAGCTTATATTGGAGTTTCAAATGAAGGTAGAACTTCAATGTAAGTTTTACTACTGACAATGCTTAGAGCACACAAACCTTGGGGAATTTAGGGTTTAAAGTTGTAACATAATTTAAGTGTACTTTGGTTCTGTGCCCGGCTGAATCGAGAACATAAGTCATAATGAATAAATCTTTAAATTGATCACAAAGACAAATAGTTCTTAGCCACATTTGTCCTTGAGAAGAAGACTAAAACTTGGGATATTTTAGCCCAGGTAAAAGCTCTCACCACAAACATCATATTCTACATAGTTCCACTTTCTTCCAAATGCAATATGGCTGCTACTGGACAAAGAAGAAAAGTTTCAGCAGGAGTGATGAATTGTGTTCCCTACATGATAGTGAAGTGCCTGTTAGGACTTCAGATAAGGTGGAAAAAGAAGGTTTGAGTACTCTAAGGCAGAGATGAAAACTAGACTAAGATCGTTATGTTATGGCAAATGCTCTGATATACTGACCATATCGTAACTGCTAGCAGAGCTGTGATTGAAAAATAGATGCAGGCTCATGCAAAACCCTGATAGTTATTCTCAATTCAATAGGAAAATGCAATAATTTCACTCTTAGTTTACTTCTTTTTTTTTTTTTTTTTTTTTAAGAGACTTTTTATAATTTAGATTTAAGTCTGGGATATTTAATTATCTTTGAGTAGACAATGTGAAAGTGGTGGAATCTTGGTTGAAGAAAAATATCTATTTTTTTCCCTGTCTGAAATCTCTTTCTACAAAGAAAATTTTTTTGTAAAATAGATTTTACTGATCTACCTTGATTTAATTGAGGAAGAAAGGCAAAGATGAAAAATTTTGCCATCCAGGGAAGGTATTATAATATCCATGGGGCTCCTATTCCTTCAGGAAACACATTTGTCCACTTACAGGACGAGAGATGGTCTAACATTTTCTAATTTTTACCTTAGAATTTTAATTCAGTTATTAAAAAAAAAAAACACCTTTTTTTACAGTTTTTGTCTTTAGTGTCTTCATGTTTCCTTGGGTTTCTTTTTTAGAAAATAATAGTTATTAGTTCTTTGTAAAGAACAACTACTGTATAAGTTTTGGAGTTTTTTGGTTTTGGGTAGGTTTTTTTTATTCTAAATATTATTCCTCTCCCATCTCCCAGCGAATTTCTAACTAATGCTGTTTCTTTGAAATCAGGATATAACATTATCATTATTCTTTAAAAGAAACTGCAATTATACCATTTCCTCTGTCTCTTCTTATCTCTGTTTGCAACACTTATTCTTCCCAGCTGGTAATAAAATGATGTTTTCAGGCATAATTAGAAATAAATTACTCATATTTTTTTTTTAATCTGTTTTTCAAAATTTCATTGAAATATCAGATTGAATTTTATCATATCTTTTGCTTCTGAATTTTCTGTAGTTCACATTTGGCAAAATGTTGTATCATTGTAAGTAAAAAATATATCGCTTTTAAAATAATAAACTCTGAGGAGAAACAGTTATTCAGTTTAAACTTTATTAAATTGGTAAATATTACTTTAATACTTAGAGAATTCATGTCATAAGCTGGACGGCAACACAGTACAATGCACTTTGCTCAAGAAAATAGTCAGATATAACTTAAACTCTCAGGAGGAGTATAAATGCTCAATAATCAGATGCTATACTTTAAGAAGTCATTTTTTCTGACTATAAATCAGTTAAAAAAAAAAAAAAAGGTCATCTACTAACTGTGAAAACTTTGGTCCACTACGGATCACTACTGAAATAAAACAACTTCTCTTTGTTGGTAATGATATTTCAAATGTCTGTTCATCTGAGGTGAAGACAGAGATAGTTCTAAAATGTTGGTTTTGTTTTCCTTCCCTCCCTTCCTTGCAAGAATGAACATGCTCTTCCTTCTACAGAAGAAAAACAAAGCTTTTATATTCAATTCAATAACTTGTTTTTGACAGAAATTTGATTTAATGAACTAACGTCTGTGTGCACTTCTGATTAAAAATAGGCAGGTACTGCCTGACCAACCTAGTGACCTTTTCTGATGGGATTCTTATATCAGTGGACAAGGGAAGATCTACAGTTGTCATCTCTCCAGACTTCTGTAAGACATTTGACATGATCCCTCACAACTTCCTTCTCTCTAAATTGGAGAGATACGGGTTTGGTGGATGGACTGCTTGATGGATGAGGAATTGGTTGGATGGTCTCATCCAGAGGATAGTGGTCAACTGCTCAGTGTCCAGATGGAGATCCATGAAAAATGGTGCCCCTCAAGGGGCTTGTACTGGGAACAAGACAGTTTAATCTAATCAGTAACATAGACGGTAGGATCAAGTGCACCCTCAGTAGGTTTGTAGGAGACAGCAAGCTGAGTGGTGCAGCTGACATGCCTGAGGGACAGGATGCCATCCAGAGGGACCTGAACAAGTTCAAAAAGTGGACCCATGTAAACTTAATGAATTTCATCAAGATCCAGCCCAAGTTCCTCCACTTGGCTCAGGGCAACCCCCAGTATCCATATAATCTAGGGGATGAAGGGTTTGAGAGCCCTGAGGAAAAGGACTTTGGAGTGTTGGTTGATGAGCTGGCAATGTGCACTTGCAGGCCAGAAAGCCAACTGTGTCCTGGGCTGCATCAGAAGAAGCATGGCCAGCAGGTGAGGGGAGAGGATTCTGCACCTCTGCTGTGCTCTCCTCTCGTGAGATCTCACCTAGAGTATTGTCTCCATCTCTGGAGTCCTCAACACAAGAAAAACATGAATCTTTCAGAGCAAGTCCAGAGGAAGGTAACAAATATTATCAAAGCCATGGAACACCTCTCCTATGAAGACAAGCTGAGGGAACTGGGATAGCTCATCTTGGGGGAGAGCAGATTGCAATGAGACCTAAGTGCACCCTTTCAATCCTTAAAGAAGACCTGCAAGAAAGATGGGAACAAACATTTTAGCAGGACTTGTTGCTATAGGAGAAGAGGTAATAGTTTTAAATTGAAAGAGATTTATCCTAGTTATAAGGAAGACATTTTTTACAAAGAGGTTGGTGAGACTTTGTAACAGGTTGTCTAAGGAAGTGGTAGATGTCACATCCCTGGAAACATTCAAGGTCAGGTTGGATGGGGCTTTGAGCTAACAGATGTAGGCATCAGAATAGGAGTTGAACTAGATGACCTCAAAAGGTCTTTTCCAACCCAAACTATTCTATGTTCTAAACAGCTGGACTTGGATGTTACTGGGAACAACATATGTATTATTCTGTAGGCAAATTATACTTGATAGCATGTATAATCAGCAAATAAAGCACTGCAAGTGGTAAACATTTTTCTTGTTCCCTTCTCACAGCACATTCATTTAGCATACCAATTGCCACCAATCCATTCTTTTGATCTTTATTTTGGTTGTTGCACAACAGCTTCCTTAATATTTCAGCTACTGATCATGACAAACATTGTTCTGCTCTGCAAGTGACACTCATTGAATTCCGTTGTCTAATAAAGTTTCTCTTTAAATGATGCTATTTTATTTTGAGCAAGATACTATGCTAACTATGCTAATAAAATCCTCTATGTTCTTTCCTGAAAATTTCTAATCTTTCACAGATCTTTTGATGAAGTTAATATTTGCATATACATATTCAGCATTATCATTCATCACTTAAAACAAACACTACTAATTCTAATAATTATAGGACAAATAAAACCAGAACCAAAAGACAAAATCTTCTGCACAATCAGATCTCTGACACAGCATCAGTAACTAGGCTTTGTCCTTCATATTGGTTTTGCTTAAAACATATACTGTGCAGGCAGAGACATCTTGATACATCTTTATGTGAGTCAATTTGGTCCTGAAATTACAGTTTTCTATACCTAGTGCTACACTGCCCACTTGGGAGACATGCAGATGCTTCTTAGTAGTTGCCATTACTTTCATTTATGTCATGTCCTTTTCACTTTCATACTTTCTCAGTATAAACTCATCTTGATTAAGCCTGCCATGCATGCGCAGGTGTTCAAAGATAAGTATAAGGGTGATGGAGGACAACTGGTTTATTTTGTAACTGATGGTCTTTCTGTGCAGACCTTCAGTTTTTATGGCAATATTCAATTAATGAAAGTGTCACCAAAGCCATATTTCTCCACTGCTTTATGTAGTTATCTCCCTTAAACATGACCAAATGTCCCTTGCTCAAGCACTGACATGGCTGCACTTATAAACTATATTAATACTATCAACTTAAATTATTATTACAGTCTCTGATAAGAAAACCCCTCCTAAACCTTATTATAAATTAACGTTTTATAAAAGATCATCCTTACAGCAAGTGGTTGATCATTTACCAAAGATCTACATTGATTAATAAATTGGAAAACAACAACAAAGATGTCTTTTACCTCTGAAATGGGAACCAATATTGTCACTGTTGTATGCAAAAAAAAAAAAGTATATTATTTTGTTCAATCGACAATTTATGATGGATAATAACAATTAGCTGTATATAAATCACAGATCTCTATGAGGCATCTGGTATTTTTTTTCTCCACTGGAACCTTCTTCTCACATATACAACACTGGATTTTTTTTTTTTTCTCACATTTGTTAATTAATGAGAAGAAGATAGAAAATATGTGCTTACAGCATCTCTTTATCTGAAAATTAAAGGCAAAATTATGAATCTATAATGCAGGTGTCTTTGGGGCTGAGGTTAAGACCTTACACAAATAAAATATCTTTTAAAAATCTACAAAATAGGTCATTACTGACCAATGGCATTTGTGGAAACTACTTTCCAGGACAGAAAAATTTAATGTGCAGAAATTTATTAGTGTATGGGGTGACTACCTTGCAGCTTTAATACCTCTTTCATTGGATCTCAGCTTGGAATCATGTGAAAAGTAACACAATCAGAAAAGAAAGAAGTAATGGTTCTTTCTCTAGTGTCACTCAATATATATTTCTTTCAAATGTGGACTTTGGTAAAGAGATTAAAAATATAGTTTCTTCATAGAATAATAAGCTTCAACCTAACTGGAGTGCTAGTGGTCTAACCTTTAAAAGTAGACACACTTTCATCTTGAATTTTTCACGTCATTAGGTGTGTTTTAAACATTATGATCATTTATCCAATAAAAGACACAGTGAAATAACATTAATAGCTAAAATTAAACGAGAAAACAAGAGAATTGAAACTTGATGGTGCCAAAGCTTTGATTAAATCTAATTGCTAAGTTTCTCCATTAAACCAAATAGCTGGATGATCCTTTGGAATAAGATCAAACTAAAAAATGTGTTCCATGCTGATGGCAGGGATCCAAAGTTTCTGTGTTATAAGAATATTGCTATATCCATGTGGGTTTTTTTCCAGAAAGAATAATAATTTCAAAACCCACAAATAAACGGTCATACACACCCACCAGATAAACAAACAAAAAAACCCCAAACCCCAGATTAGAAATATTTTCAAGTAGATATCCCCAAAGACTTCCAATGATGTCAGGGTATCAAAATTTTACTTCTATCACCTTAAAATGTCCCCCTATTTCAGTTTCAACCTCTTAAGGTTTTTTAGCTGGTTTGGATCAAGTTGCCCAGAGAGAATGTGTAGTTTCCATCTCTGAAACTTTTATAACCTGACTGGACAAAGCCCTGAGCAAACCTAGACTGAACTCAGAGCTGTCCCTGCTTTGAGTAAGAGATTGGATTAGAGACTTACTGAGGTGTCATCCAACATGAACTATTCTGTGATTCTATTATCCTTTCCTATGAAGCTCTAAAGATAAATTAATTTGAAACAGGCAGTTGAATTTTTCATATTGGATGTCATAATGAGACCTTCCAACATTTCAAGGATTCTTTCATTGAAGTCCTCAATTAGATTTTTCAGAAAAACCCAAAACCAAAACCAAACCAAAACAAAAAAACAGCAAAATATAAATATTTTACAGGAAAATAAATCAATGAAAGTCACTAGGTGACCTTAGGAGATATTGTACCTTGATCACCTTTCTTTGGACTACTTGCTTTTTGCCCCTAGTGGTTTGTAAAACCTTAAATGCTAGGTTAGAATTAAGATTCGGGTAGTTCAATACTGTTACTATTTTAGCTGAAATTAAAATCAAAACTTCACAAAGGTTTTCAGCCTCAGGGATCAGCAAATTACAAGCTCATAGTGTTGTTTTAGTTTTTTTTCTTCCTTGGTAGCTCAAGAGCTCTTTCTGGCTTTATGACCAAAATGGTTCTAGACATTCTTTTTGATACAGACCTGCCCTGGATTCTGTGGTGTTCCTGCTCTGGCAGGGGGGGTTGGACTAGATGATCTCCAGAGGTCCCTTCCAACCCCTATCATTCTGTGACTTTGTGATTCTTTAAGAATTCATTAAACACAGGGAAAATACAGATGCAGCATTCCAAACATAGTAATTATGAACATCACCAAATTCTTTTCACTTTTATATTAATATTATCCTGAAGAACAAAGGTATAGAAATGACAGGCTTTGCTTTGCTTCCAAGAACTCCAGAAGAAGCCAGTGACTTTCAGTGTATCCTAGAAAAGCAAACTAAAGAAACAGAAACTGAATCTATGGAGTTGCAATACTAAACATCATAATACTAACCACTACTTGATTTGAGATCTGGGTTAGGCACGTCAGACCAAAAGCAGCCATCAGCTCAGTAACAGTGGTGCTGCAACCCAATATCCACAGTTTCTTGCCCACCGTTTGGCCAACATTATTTTTGAAAGACCTTTTTTTCCCTTGCAACAGTGTTTTGTCTCCCACCTTTGAAAAGTTTTCCCAAACCCCAATTCCTGGGTATCTCGGGAAGGTTAGTAGCACTTTCAGAAAACTTGTGGTTTCCCACTCTCTCCAGCACAAGTTTCCAATTTTGGGCCTTATGTTCAAATTCTCTGTGTACTCCAAGTATAATTAAAGCTGTAGGGATAACAATACAGAGAAAACAATTGAAAATATACAGTTTATGTAGTGTTTTGTTGGGGGGGGGTTGTTTTGTGTTGTGTTTTTTTGTTTGTTGTTGTGGGTTTTTTTAAATAAAGTTGACCTGATATGACTGTATAATGGCTTACTCAATATTACTTGGACACAAGTTTTGGATTTATTGATAGTTTTGTGGTTGATTTACACAGAGTATTAGCATAGTGACAGGTCAGCCCTTCTTTCCACCCTAAAAGGAGACATTTTCATGAACAGAATAATCTGGCCTAACATCCTCATGATTTGCATTCAGGAGTTTCTGTAGTTAAGACTCTGCACATCTTTGAGTAAATCACCCAGGACTTAAAATTTCTATTTTTTTCCGTTTGGAAACCAAAGCCCATGTTTCATTCCCAAGGAAAATGCAAGAATTAGTATTTTCAGTGAGACTTTTATGTCCTAGATCCAGTATTATTAAGAAATGGCAAGTGTACCTGTGGAAAATGGTTCTTCTTCCCCACACAAGGCTGAACAAAATGCCTTTTAAGCCAGCCAAGGCCTCCTGCTGATTATACCCAGCTAAGGGACCAAGAACAGGCCTGCTGCTCAAGGACAAACCAAAGCAAAACACCAGGTGTGGCACAAGGCAGGAAGGACGGGCAACAAGTTCTGCATCGCCCTGCTAGTTACCCCCTAACCTGGGGCTCATGGATGCCAGTTGGCTCTGGACAGTGACACCGGCTGGACAGCGGGATCCCGGGGGTTTAAAAGACCAAGGGTTTTGCAGGTGACAGGGCGGCCTGCTCGGACGCTTCCTGCGTGGTTCACCCCGCTGCTGGTCCTGGCACTTGCCCTGCTAGGGAGCCTGGCGCCGGGACCCTGCCTGCCTGGGGATGGAGCCTGAGCCGTCAGGGTGAGCGTGCCGGGATCCTGGCCCTGCGTGCCGGGATCCTGACCCCTGCAGCACCGGGTCCTTCCCGCAGCCGTCGGGGCCGGGGTCGGACCCCCCCCCCCCGCCCCGTTTCGCTGCCGGTTGCCGGGGAAACCAGCCCGCTGCCGCCGCGAGGGGCTGCCCCCCCCAACCGCGGACCCTGCTGAGAGGGGACACCCACAGTCTGCGCTGCTGCTGCTGCCGGTGGGGAAGAAGCTGCCTGGGACTGCACCGGGGGCCGCCCCAGCCGCGGGAGGGTAACGGCTCCGTGTCATCCCCATCCTCGCACACCCAGCGCGACCTCTTTAGGGAGCACTGCGTCGGGCTTGCCCTCCTCCCTCCCTCTCCTTTGATCCACAACCCTCTCTCGGAGAGGACATCTCAAGGGCAGGGTACTTTTTGCATCACCTCCCTAGAGGACACATTACTTCCCTGATACATCCCTCGTAGCCGTTTGCCATTTGTATATATTTTTCCTAAACCTCATCCCTCAGTTGGTGTTAACCCTCAATACGCCGGTTCATTCTTAAAATAAACATCTGTTTCGGTAGGAATTTGTGAGCGTGGTGAGGGTGCTGTTGTAACCTCCACCCTAGAGTTTTTTACAGATCAAAGGGAAATCAAAGGTTTTTGGTTTACTGTCAGTGGAAGATCTACAAAGTTTAAATGCCTGCAGTGAAACCATCAGGAAATAGAACCTTCCAACCCAACAATTCTGATCTATCCTAATGCAAATTCTTCATCATAATGGGCTGAAGCTCTGGTAATGCACTTCAGAAGTGTTCTCAGGTTGTAAGTAATACAGAGCTGATCATATCAGATTCTAATAAATAAACTGATGACATTTTTAGTGCATATTCCAGTGGTACAAGGAGCTATAATTACATAATAAATACTTCTGGTTTTATTGTAAAGCTGGGAGCTATTTCATCATTGTAACATGCACTGAACAGACCTTTTATTTCTATTATGCCAAATAAATGAAGTGAAGCAATAAGGAAGTGTTTTAAATGAAGTGTATTACAGGGATCAAGAATACAGAAGATTAAATGAGAAGACAAATCAGGATTATATTTCTGTGTTAAGTCAATTCATTCAGAAACAAAGTAGAAACTTGAGAGACACTGGTTATATAAAACCCAAAGGTATTTTCTGTGCCCTAGGATGTAATCTCTTTCCTTCTTTCCCAAGGAAAACAAACAAACAAAACCCTCTGTTAAGACACTGTACTAATAAAACATTTGAATTGACTAGAGTACATTAAATAATCTAATGTCACTGACAAAAAAGCAGTTGATGCAGCTGTGTCTGCCACAACTGCCATTAACTTTGACAGGATTTCTATACACAGATTGCTCACTGGGTTGAGGCTCTAATTTGGTAAACTACAACTTGCTGATTTTAATGAGGTGTTTTTCTAATATTTTTTTCTTTTTTTCTTTTTTTTTCTCCCCCCATGTTTCTCAATCCTGTGTCTCCATTTTCTGTTGCAATACTAGTTTCTATGGAAACTGCAATGACAAGTACATGAATGGAGTTTAATGATGTCAGCTAGTGCTGCCTGAATTCTATTTATATAATAGATGAAAATGTATCTTATCATATGTGCAATATTTTTATTTGTTAGATAATATCAGTGCCTGGATCTTTGGCTTACCATAAATGATCCTCTTTAAATCTAACCTACAAAAATCTATATATTATATGTCCATAAACTGCAGCTATCTGTTACTGTAGAATGAAAGTGCATGTGCTGGGACATGCCTTGATACTACATTGTGCTGCAGAAACAGCTTTGCAACACTCTCTCCCTTCTGAAATGTAGTTTTCTTTATCCCTTGTTGAGCCTTTAAGATATTAAAAAAGTACATATGTCTCTGAAAAATTTTATACTCCTTCAGCCATTAAGAAGATACAGGTTTCCCATTCTGAACGAAAATAGATGCATTTTGACCTATCGAGAGGAGAAGTTTCTGTATTTCTTTCTCTTTTTGACGGAAGTAGAAAAATTTTATTCAGGTTTTATTCAGTCTAATCAGGAATTTGGATTCTTCAATTTTCATTCCATTCTTCACTTCAGTGGACATCAGAAGAAGAATTCCCCAAGATCTTTGCCTCAAACCCTAGAATTTTGATGTTTTGCATCAAATGTTAAGCCATACATTGATTAATAATTTTTTACAAACAATTTGCCATAATTTTCTCCTAGAATCAACATACTATTGGAATGAAAGACAGTTCACAGTTCTGAAACTACTTCTGTCCTGAAGGTTGACAGACTGGATCCTCCCACAAATGAGCACTTCATCCTGCCATTGCTGCTGTCTGGCCTTGTACTAGGTCATTGTAAACTTCAGCTGAATGTTTGGTAGCAGAGCCAACTGCAAAAGTGAAGTAATTTAGCTGATTGAGTACTCAGTTAATGACTGCCTGGAAGACAGGACACAGCTTCATTGCTCATACTGCCAGTAGAAGATTTCTCTGTCATTGGGAGCATTTAAACTTACAAAGAGGGAAGTGCAACAGAAGGCTTCTGCCTGCTGGGTCCTCCTTTGCCCCACTGCAGCTCCAAACCTACACCTCACTGACAGTAGATACTTCCTCCTTTTTTGTGCTTCCCATTCTGAAAATGTGTCCTCCCTTCTTATTAAATATCATGCCTGCTGGATCAAGACTAATAAAGCAATCAGAATTCCTCTGAACTCATCTAAATTGACTGTGAAACAATAACAACATTTTGCAAGTTAGATTTTCATATTCACTGCAGCTCAGCGGTAAAGGTGTTGAATAACATCTCTTGTCAAACCTCTTAAGAAAAATAGTCATTCAGCAATTATTTCTGTTGGCTCTGCTCTTCTTAAGAGTTCCACATTACTGTGTTCTTCATCTATTTAATATATATTTAGCTATTCCATCTAATATGTGTATAATTGTATAGTGTACTAAGTTAATGACCTTGCAGCAGTCTGAGTAAATTGCACATACGGACAATTGAGTTTCTAATTCTGATATATAATCCTGAGGAATTGGAAAGATTTTTCTTTGTGTTATAATTTTAAACCACATGTGCTCAGTTCTTCTTCAATACAGATTTCAAAAGCTGGCTCATAGTTCTGTTTTACTAAAACGTTAACACTCATTCCTAATAGTGTGTTAATGTCATTAGCAATAAAACTTGAAAGACAAAATAATAATCCAGGAGAACATTTCATAGTAACTAAGAGTAAGTTTCTCTCCAGGATTGCCAGTGCTCCAATTCAACCATCAGTTTACCTTAGGCTTAATGATGAAAAGTTACTGTTTTTAAGGAATTTACCTGTTCAGACTAATTTAGAGGTGCAAGGCTGAGAGAGATCAGGCCTTCTGAATCATGTTCTGAGGCTAGAAAAAATCATGTCTGCTAAAGAAATTCAAGTTGCAACATTATAGGATCATCAAACACTTTGCTGTTTTTTGTTTGGTTTGTTTCCTTTTCTTTGTTTGTTGTTGTTTTTTTGCACTGCTTAACCACAGGTTTTAGTTGTGCATTTTAGCCTTGGCATGTGGAATGTTGTTGAACATTTGGATTAACAAAGGAGAGAACAGAGAGAATTCACCAACACAGGCGTTTTAATGTTCAGTGACACAGCTGAAAATAAGGATGAGGTGGAAACTCCCAAGTGCTTTCAAATTACTTGCTTGTTGTTGTTTTTCACTGAGAAGTGAACAAGGTCTTAACTCACCACCATCTGAGATAAATGGAAACCATATCTTCTTCCAGAAAGCTCAATTTTTATCTAGATAAATATGTACAAAAAATATTAAAGCCAATGAAAAGTGAAATACATTTTAAAAAATAATAAAACCTAAAAACTAAATAACTAAGAAGATTCATAAATGAGAAGAGGAAACTTCTCATTTGGTGCAGTACAGATATAATTAATATATCACAACAAAATTAAGGTATTACTTAGAATTCAACATTGAGATATTTGGGTGCTTTCTTCTTTGAGTATCTAGCCTCTTTGATATTTTTAGATCTTCTTTCCGTCTGTTTGTAAATGGCAATAGTCCAGTTTCACATTTGGTATCAAAACCATTTTATCAGAAACCCAAAAATCCTTACTTACCTTTTTTATTTGAAAAAAAATACACAGTAAAAAAACAAAACAAACCACAGCACCCCACCCAACCAACCCACCAAAACCCAACAAAAACCCATAACCAACATCCACCCCAAAGAAAACCAAGGAAAATAAACAAACAAACAAACTAATCCAAACTGAAAAAAAACCCACTAACAAATAAGAGGAGAGAGATAATTTCCGTGAGGAATTAAAGAGATTTCATGGATTGGTATGTTTAGAAAACTTGTGTTAGAAGATTTCACTGATATAATAGTTGAAATTTTCTTTTCATTTCAGTAAAAAATAATTCTGCCTTTTTTTTTTTTTTTAACCCAACTCTTTTATTTTCTTGTTTTTCCTCATATATTTAAAGGAAACAAGCGTATTTCTTCCTAGATTGTGTTTTGCAGAAGTAATTGAGTCAAGACCTTCTATTATCTTTTTTACAAGTTGGAATTGATTCTCTAGTATTCTTAAAAGACTGACTGTATATTTGCCTGATTTCAGTTCATACTGATTATGTTTTTTCAGGATTTTAGGTGCTGTTCCAGAGTTGTTTTGCCAGTGTCTTGCATAATGGTACTGATACTTTTCTATCTATCTGGACATGTTTTGACTATACATATGAGCTCTTTCATCAAAGCTGAAACATATTTTTCCTTTTTTCTTTCTTTTCTGTCCCATGATCAGTAATGTCCACTTTTTTCTTCCTCACTATCCAGTTAGGAAAGGACAGTTAAATGTCGTGATATTCCTGTATGATATCTGATCTACCTTTATGTCATCAATACCTCCAGGCATAATAAATATTTTTGAGGAGTTTGATGCTGATGGTTGAGATTTCTTCCTTTTCAGCCTGGAGGTCCAATTCAGGTTATTTTTTGTTTCCTTTGCACAATTTTCTTTCTTCTCATATCTTTCTAGATTGTCTCAAGCAACACAAAAAGCTGTTTTTTATTGCACACTGACTGTCTAGTTTTGTTAGAGCTTTGTCATGTATTTTACCTTTACAACACTACTCACAGAACTGAAGCAAAAGCAGGTTTGACAATATCCACTTAACACCCAGACAGGATGTTATCACAGCTGACACAAACTAATCCCAGCTTAGGCCAAGGTAAAACTAGACAAGTGGAGAGATCTGGCATGGGGCATGTTTACTGGACAATATACATTCTTGGGAAATATATGTGGAACCTAGGAAAATGCTTTCTGAAATGGAGGGAAAAGTCTTTCCAAAAGTTACATTTCTTTTTAAAATTTCCAAAAATATGTTGCTACATTTCTTTTAAACTTTTATTTTTCAGATTAGCTTATTGAGAGTCTTTCTTAAACATTATTTATTACTACTATACTTGTTTTTTCCTTAAGGTTGTGGATTCTCCAGCACATTGATACTTTGTAAAAATAGCTGAGATGTCTAATGAGACTTAGTTCATCCTTTCTTGGGATAAATGGATTATCTGCTCTCTCAATACCTACATACAGATATAACCACCTAGCTTCTTGCTTAACTTATTGACTTATATCTCCATTATTTCTTGGAGTTCTTTATTCCTAGGTTAATAAAGATGCATATTTAAGTATGTAACCTTTGTTATAATTAAAATGATAAATATACATATGTGTATTTCACATTTCACAGTTCATGATTCCAAGAGTGATGCAACATGCCTTGTCCCAAGCATGTATTTTCAACTGTCTTTATCTTGTTTATTTGCATAACTCTATATTATAAAATATGTACAGAGATAGAAACAATTCTGAGAGATAAATATCTAAACAATTTATTTATTTTTTTACCTCTCAAAACTACCTCATTTGCTTCTATATTAAAAATTCTTAATCAAGAAATATTATGGCAAAAATTCACAACCTCCTTTTCTCCTTATAGTTTTTCTTTTATTCTTTTTTGTTTGGGAAGCAGTCCCATTTGGTCACTCAATTGTTCTAAAGTGAGACTTTTTTGAAGAAAAATGTTTCACAGAAATATTCTGAAGCAAAATTTTTCTTAACATATTTTTGTCATTATAATAAAGAAATGAATTCTATTTCTGCAAATGTATTGATTATTTATTCATGAACTATTTTCAAGAATAACAATAAAAACGTATTTCCATGAATATTTTTCCTTATTATACCAGGTTTTTTGTATTTTATATGTAGAACGAGACACGAAGAACTGATGGGTTTGAAGGAGAATGATTGCACAAGACTAGTACACATTGAAGTGAAATTTGTCTAAGAAATGCTGTTTATCTAATAAAGAAAACTCTTCTTGAGGCTTCAGTCTGAGACCAAGTGATACACAATGTGCAGCAAAAAATAGCACCTTATGTTGAAAGTGGCCGCTGTTTATTAGGGAACAAAAGATACATTAGAGGCACAGTAAATGCACCAAAAAAAAAGGAGCAAAAGCTTTTGGTTTTCTTGCAGAATAAAACTGTGGAGGAGTTGACAAACAACAGTTATGTCCCTTCATCCTGTGGATCAGTGAAATACTATCTAAACCTATACTAGGATCTGATTAAGAAAGATGGTGACTGAACACAGTCCTTCCTGCTCAAAACAGTGTGAGAGGAAAGATTGAATGTCCTAGCATCTTATTAGAAGAATCTACCGAAATTGCTTTCCAGTTTGGATGATATTTCTTAGACAAGCTTTCAAAATTATCTTACAAGAGACTTTTGTATTTGAATGACTGTTTAGGGCTTCTTATTAGGAAGAAGAGCAGATCAACAAGCATATAACAGCTGTGATGCAAAAGAAGATGCAAAATAGGACTGAAAGATCTTTTGAAAAGCTGAAACTGACTTGCTCAAAGGTAATATTCAGGGCTGGCAAGTTTGCAAAACGTGTTTTACTTTTCTAAAATTAAAAAGCATATACTGGCAAATCAAATTGGATGAAGAATCATCTGAACTGTACACTTCAGTACACCCTGGGACAAATATATATTTTCCCATGTGACTTTTGAAATAAGTGAAGACTTGAAACTTGTTATGCATTAAAAAAAAATAATAATAAAAATTTGAAAATTTTGGAGATATTTAGGGTATCCATATAATAGCTAATTCCATGCTAACACCAATATACATTTTGACAGAATACCATGAGATACTAAGGAAGCCCGTGTCAAGAGCCTAAGAAGAAAAGATCCCTTTTAATTTCAATCCTTCTTGATCCAGCTATAGTAAAGTATATGCATGAAAAGAAGGCACCCAGTTGCACCTGAAAACAACAGAGTCAGTTTAGGATCAAGTAAATACGATTCTTGTTGGCTTGGGGAAGCTTAGAGACCAACTACAGGACATACATTTGGATATAAAAGACTGATTGTAGCCAGTTATGATGACTTGCAAAGGACAAGCACTTCTAAGAACACAGAAGCTCTTCTCATTTTTATGTCCCCATGATATCTAAATGCCTTCTAGTGTCATAGCTAGCAGTCTTAGCAGCATCTGTGATTCTCTCTCCCCTTTTCTGAACTCCAGATTAAAAAACGCACATGGACTTACTATTTTTTAATAGATATTCCATTTTTATTTATTCAAGCTGTGCTCCCTGTTTGCATTTGTGTATAGCAGCTGGATATACACATGGTTCTAATGCTTGGCTTATGTGCAGAACCCATTTTCCTAGTACTCCTTCGGGTGTGAAGATTCATGGCATAAACATTGTGATAGCACCATCCAGCAGACTGTGGTATATATACCATACGGACCTGAAGGTTTGTACTACAGGAGGGATGAATATTGCTCAGCTTGCTTCTGAAAGTACAAAATGACACAATTTGCAGTGGCCTTATACTACATCCAATGCAAAACAGTCCTTAGGAGGTCTCTCAGTTAAAGAGATGTTATGTGACAATAGCTTATGGTAAAAACAAGTAAACACTTTAAAACATATATTTTTTTAATTAGAAAGTAAACAGATTAAATAGTATCATACTTTATAGCTTTAGTTATACTTGATTATTGACATAACTGTAATAATAAAACTGCTAGAAAAATTGTATTACTACTAGTAAGAGGGACATATTTTTCCTACGGTTTCTTTTTTTAAGTAAAAATTTAAATTAACAATTAAAAAAAGGACTACATTTTATATTTACTTATTTTCCAGAAAATGTAGAAGATTAAAGGTTACACAATACTTGAAAAGCTAGTTAGGATTAATATATATATATAAATATAAGTCTGCATATCCTTGTGGTAACACATTGAAAGGAAGCAAATGGTGTTGTGGTAAATACTTTGGTAAATGAACATATGTAGATGAATCTTTAATAAACTGCTTAGTACCTACTCTCAAAATTATTAAGTAAGCATATTTTTAATTAATTTAAAGTTTCTCACATTTAATTATTTTCACACCCCATTATGGCAGTGAATGTGAGATGAAAACTGAGGCTGAGGCCAGGTGCCCACCAAGTTACTCTCTCACTCCCTCTTCTCATCAAAACAGGCAGAAAAGAAGGTGAAAAGACACAAAGAAAACACTAGGAAGATCACTCCCAATTATCCACCACAGGCAAACAAGACTTGACTGGGGAAAATTAATTTAGTTTATCACCAATTAAAAATAAAGTAGGATAGTGAGAAACAAAGACAAGAAAAAAACAGTCTTTCCCTTCCCCTTCTTCACAGGGTCAACTTCACTCCTTTCTTCCTGACTCTTACATCTCCTCCCTGCCCAGAGCATCCCTCCCGCCAGAGGAATGAAGAATGGAGGTCGCAGTTTGTTAACAGCATATCATCTCATCTGCTCCTCCCTCCTCCTCCTCACTTTTCCACTGCTCCAGCATGGGATTCCTCCCACAGGATACAGTCTTTCACAAGCTGCTCCAATGTGCTGGAGCTCTTCAAGAGCCTCCGCAGCATAGCTCCTTCCACAGGGTACAGTCCTTCAGGTGCAGACTGCTCTAGTGTGGGTTCCTTCAACCATAGTTCTTTCCAGAAAACCTGCTCCCATGTGGGCTTGAGTCCACTGGCCAAGGCTTGTGGCAGTAGGCTGCTCCAGCGTGAGCTCTTCAGGGGCTGCAGGTTCCTTCAGAGCATATTCACCTGCTCTGATATGGTCCTCCATGGGCTGCAGAGAAATAGTTGCATTGGCACTTGGAGAGCTGGCTTTCCCTTTTTCTTCACTGACCTTGGTGTCTGCAGGGCTGCATCTGTCAAACTTTCTTGCTCCTCTCTCACAGCTGCTGCACAGTGTTTTTACTCTTTCCTAAGCATATTATCACAGGGGCATTACCAGCATTGTTGATGGGTTCAGCTTTGGGCAAGAGTGGGTCTTTTTTAAAGCCTGCTGGAACTGACTCTCTCCAACATGGCAACAGCTCCTGGTGTCTTCCTACATAATCCACCCCTGCCTCCCTTCCTGCTAACTAAACCTTGTCATGTAAACCCAACACAGTGTTTTTAATTTTCATCTGAATCACTAAATACCTGCTTAAATTATTGTACAAAAATACACAAGCCTATTCTGTTGTATGTCACTGCTGGGACATTGGGACAGGGGGCTTTTAGCAGCAAGACCAACTTCTGAAACATACTTCAAGTAAACAACTCACATTGTCAAACAAAAGTAAAAGAAAACAACTCTCTGTTTTCCTGAGTATTATATCTCATGGGCTCCTCTTGCATGATAGCAGTGGCAGTATCTTTTCAAAAGATGGAAAATCACAGTTAAACATCTTTTAGAATCTCTAAAACATAAACCTTATTTTTTCCGTCCATGATCATTACTGGATTCTTGTCCTTTTTTACATACTCGGCCCCCAAATTCAACTTGAGAACTTGTAGGTGTAAGATGGGTTGATCTTTATTCTAGGAAACTGAAGAAGCAGAATTATTTTCCTTACATCCCAATTTTCCTGCAAACTAAATATATTCCTACATTCAGTAGCATACTGTGAAAGGGAGAGGAATTAAAAGAAAATCACGTTGAAGAGCACCAGGCATCCCCTCCTTTGGCACAACAGACTATTCTCTGAGACACCCCGAGGCATTTGTAAAGTTGCCAACACAATTGTCACTGAAGCCTGCCAAAGAAGAAACCACTGATAGAGAAGCAGTTTCCTTAGCTTGTCATTTTGCCCACTCTGCATCTAATGCAGGAGGAAAGAGAGAGAGAAACAGTCTGGCACAACCAGCACAATATTAACATGTACCTTTTTACAAGATCATTACAACAAAGTGGGACTGGGATTTGACTAAGATGGGCTTTTTTTGCCAAAGATTTGTTACATACACC